>NW_023604841.1:0-31955 GCF_014898055.3 Talpa occidentalis | reverse complement strand
AATAATCTGCTGTTTTACCTGTTCTTGCCCTCTTTGTCCACCACTGGATATTTTTTTTTGTGTGTCCATAATTTTACCTTTACAGAGTGTCATATCATTGCAATCTTACAGTATCTACCTTTTCAGATTGGCCTTTTTCATTTACTAGTATCTATTTGTTTCCTCCCAGTCTTTTCATGACTTGCTAGCTCATTTTTTTTTAGTACTGAATAACCTCCCATTGGATGTCCCAAAGTTTGTCCTTCACCTGCAGAAGGAAATTTTAGTTGTTTCCAAGTTTTGGCAATTGTAAATAAACCACCTCTAAATATCAGTGCAAAGGTTTTTGTGTGGACATGAAATTTCAATTCATTGAAGAGCATACTCACTGGATCGTGGATTGTATGGCAAGATCATGATGAGTTTTTAAGAACAGCTAAACTGCCTTCCAAAGTGGCTGTACCATCTTGCATTGCCACCAACAAATGAATGAGAACTCCTGTTGTTCCACACATCACAGCATTTGGTGGTGCTAGTGTTTTGGATTTTGACCATTCTAACAGATAAATGGTTTAATTGGTTTTTATTTGCAATTTCCTTATTACATATGATGCAGGGTATCTTTTCAATGCATATTTGCCATCTGGATGTCTTTTTTAATTTGGCTTTTTTTTTTAAAGATTTATTTTTTTATGCATACAAGAAGCTGGGGGTACAGGCCAGAGATGCAGGAGGTGAGAGGATTCACCAAAGACAGAGTGGGGCACAGAATAGGCAGATCGACTGAAATACACTGCTGAAGGGAGCAGCGGGTGAGACAGGAGAGGTCTGCTGTGCCATGTGGGTAGCTCCCTGGCTGGCTGGGGAGATGGAAATTGTGCTGCAGAGGCTGCAGATAGCTTCACAGTGCTGTGCTTAACCACTTGTGCCACCAGGGAGGCCTGGATGTCTTCTTTAGTGAGGTGTCTATTCTCCTTTTCCCCATTTTCTAATGGGCTAACATATCTGTCTATGATTCTGATGTTTCTTTAGCCTCTTTAAAATGTGTTTTTGCTTTACACTGTGCCTTGTAACTTGTTTGTTGAGAGATAAACAAGATACTTTTTTAAAAAGATTTATTTATTTATGCACATAAGAGCTGGGTACAGTCCAGAGGTGTGTGTGTGGGGGGTGATGATTCAGATTCACCAGAGACAGATAGGGGAACAGAATAGGCAGATTGATGGAAGTACACTGCTGAGGGGAGCAGTGGGCGAGCCAGAAGAGGTCTGCTGCACCATGTGGGTTGCTCCCCGGCTGGCCGGGAATCGAACTCGTGCTGCAGTGGCTGTGGATTGCCTCATAGGTTGCGTCTTAACCCTTGCGCCACCAGGGAAGCCCAAGATACTCTTTTTTTTATAGATATATATTTTTCATATCATTGTTTATTTTTGTACAATGTTGGATTTCTCCCTTCAGATGTAATCCCCATAAAATTCCCACCACCACATCATCTTGAACCATCACCATAGCCTCTTGTATTCTTCCCTAGATAAGATATTCTTGAGAAAAAGTTCAATTTAAGCCATTAGTATTCGTGCAGAGGTAAGGTGTGTGGGGAGAGGAAGTACTCTATAATTGTATATATGATAATATCTCTGCTTTTTTGTGGGCCTGAATCTCTGGGCTGTGAATTTTACCAGGTTCTCAGGACCCTGCTTGCATTTCCTACACCCTCTAACTCCCCACAGGATGGGAGAAGAGGAGAAGAAGGGGCAGGAATTGGGTGGGTCTCCTATTAGGGTAGGCTCTGAAAAGAAACCAGTAGTTTAAATTTTGGTAAAATAGTTTTTCCTGGGTGCAGGCCTTGTTAAGAACAGAATATGCTCCAGTATATTTACAAGTTTTGTTTTTTTTCTCCCCAGCTGACAGCAGAAGTGTTTCCTCAATATTCAGCATTTCTCGGGGCATCCCTGGTGGTACAAGGGGATAAGCATCAACAGTATGAAGCTACCCACAGCTACTGCAGCATGAGTTTGATCCCCAGCCAGCAGACCTCTCCTGTCTCACCCGCTGCTCCCCTCCGCGGTGTATTTCTGTAGATTTGCCTGTTCTGTTCCCTACTCTGTCTCTGGTGAATCATCTCAAACCCCGCACCTCTGGCCTGCACCCCAGCTCTTGTATGCATAAATAAATCTTTAAAAAAATATTCAGCTTTTCTCAATTACAATTTAGGATTTCATACCCTGGCCTAATTCCTTCAGAGATGTCCACTCTAAGTTGTAATTCTCTCTTCCTCCGTGTCAGTGTCTCCAACTTGGGGGGGAGGGGCAGCAGGTTCCCAGATAACCTACTTCATGAGAAGAGCTGATTTGTTAAGGAGAGTTGATTTTTCAGTTTATTCAGCTTTAGTTGTCATTAGAATGGATTCATGGCTTTTAACTTACTACATATTAGCCCAGGGACCTTGATTTTTTTTCAGGTGAAAAAATACAAGATAAAATTGAATTGTTTTTACACTGAATAGTATTTGACTCAGGGAGCAGGAGGTGATATAAAGCTATATATCTGACTGAAATTATAATAATGCAAAATGTGTTCCTTATAACATAATCAGGTTGCTACTTGGAAAAAGATTAATCACTAATCGTAGTACAATTTTTAATTAAAAAAGGAGGTGGGAACTAGATGAAAAAAATTAGGGATGTTCAGTAAGCTAGTGATCAGTGCCAAACATGAAATTAAAATGTTTTCTATGAAAGTATGAATCTGCTTATGCAGATTATCCCACTGAATTATTCTACCATCTGCAGAAGTCATGCTTTTTTTGTTTGGCTCATTTGTTACGAGTAGCTTATCAACAATAGCACCCACTATTAACATAAGCAAGAGATTCTTAGATGAAGATAGGAGGAGACAATTGGAAAATCACACCCTGTTTGAAAAATTAAAGAAACCAGCACTTTGCTCTCATGCCATGTATTACAGTATCAGAGGAACTATGCCCTTAAGAAATTCAGCTGTGTTCCAAAAAAGAAAAACAAATGCTAATCATATCATAGAGAATGTTGAAACATTTGAAAATGTTCTTGTTGATGTAGTTGTAATTTTAATGAAGAATATGCATAAAGATGAAAGCCTGTTCAATGGTAACCTGTATTGATGGCTGTGGTCAGTTATACTGACATTGAGGAAATTTAAAAATCATGTATTTATTTAAAACATTAACAAGAAATGTCTCTAAAGACAGTATGCACAATGTGATACCTTTTGTGCATCAGCAGATGTACTAGTCCTTAGCTCTTGTTATGTTAATGAGTTCTTCAGAGAAGATGTGAGCAGGTTTGCATAGAGTAGGTACTGTGATCCTTGATCTGTGTC
This sequence comes from Talpa occidentalis, assembly GCF_014898055.3. Classification (NCBI taxonomy): domain Eukaryota; kingdom Metazoa; phylum Chordata; class Mammalia; order Eulipotyphla; family Talpidae; genus Talpa; species Talpa occidentalis. The sequence goes on along the minus strand of NW_023604841.1, from coordinate 28,616 downwards.
TCTTAATTTGTGGAAATAAAATGAGTATACAGAGACATTAAGAAGATTTTAGCTGTCCTTCTATTCAGCTACCAACCTAGTTAGCTAACGTCTATTTTTGTATACATATTTGAGGAATTAGAAATAAAGATTCCTCTTCAACCTTCCAAATTTTCTTCTATAAGGAGTAAATAAGTTCACATGCTAAAGCAAATTACTTATAGTGAAGTCAAAACTGGGTTCCATATTGGGAAGTTTGGATAACCAGAAGTCCATGTATAATCATGGAAACCAGCAGGCAGGGGAAAAGATTACCACATGTAAGAACAACACAGAAAAGATTGTGGAGTGTGTTAATAATGAAACCATTCCAAATTTGCATTTTGTTCAGATTTCTGAAAGAAGTGAGTCCTTAAGAGCACTAAATTTCCTCACCTGTGTTACCTTTAGTATGATCTCTATTGATAGTCAGCCTCTAACTTTTCTATATCAATAGGAAAGATAATAGACAATTGTTTTTGAAAGGAAAGATGCATTTTAAAATGGCTAATAGTTGCAGATATTGTTTAGAGCGGAGGATATATTCTATCTGATTATTTGATGATGGAGACTATGAGACTTGTCAGCATTTAATGGAAGGTCTAAGTTAGAGGCCATCTTAGAAAGATTTAGTAATGTGTTTTGGAAATTTATATGACCCTTTACTTTAGTTAGTGAGTCCAAGAGTTCTTGGGGGAAATCTAAATTTGCCATAGCTCTGATCATTTCCCTTATAGGGAGAGAGAGGTAGTTTGAATTAGACATATACCTGCTATTACTGAAATATTTTTTTAAATAATAAATTTTTTGACCCAAGTATGTTTCATAAATAGTGAAAAGACTTCATAGCATGAAAACTTGGAAAGCAGTGCTGAAGCCTGGACATAAAATAATGTTTTCTACGGCTCAGTTAGATAGAGTTCATCATCTCAGAAGCATGCCAACCAACAAAAATCAAATAAGATGGAGACCATAAGGCAGGAATATAATATATTAAGAATACTGGGAATATTTTGAGAAATTCCCATGCTGTTTTTCATTAAGGATGGACCAGTCTATACCCTAGCAGCAGTGTAAGTAGGCTCCTTTTTTGCTACATCCTTAACAACACTTGTTTCTGGACTTTTTGATATGGGCCATTCTCACAGGTATGATATGGTATCTCATTGTGGTTTTAATTTGCATTTTCCTGATAATAAATGATGATGAACATTTTTCATGTGCTTGTTGACCATCAGTATGTCTTCTTTAGAGAAGTGCCTATTTAGCTCTTCTGGCCATTTTTTTTGTTGAGTTATTTGTTCTCTTTGTATTTAGTTGTATGTATTCTTTATAAATCTTGGATATCAGCTCCTTGTCAGATGTGTGGTATACAGATAACTTCTCCCATTCCACAGGGTGTCTTTTTGTCTTAGTGATAATTTCTTTTACTTTGCAAAAGCTTTTTAGTTTGATATATAATAGTCCCAGTTGTTTATATGCTCTTTTGTTGCTCTTGCTGTTGAAATTGAATCCACATAGACATCACTGAAGCCTATATCATGGAATGTTTTGCCTATTTTTTTTTTGTAAGACTAATTTGTGCTGTTTTTTTTTTAAATTTATTTTTTTATTTTTATATTCCCTATACAATTGCAACTCCCTGATTTTGACCTTTATCCCTCCTTTCCCCGCCCCCTGCCCCCGCAAAGTGTGTCTCTGGTTCATAGTTGTTTGTTGATTTTGATTTTTTTCTTTCTTATAGTTGTTCTTTTCCTGGTCCTTATTTAGGTTTCTAGATTCCTGTTATGAGTGAGACCATCCGGTATTTTTCTTTTTCTTTCTGGCTTATTTCGCTGAGCATGATCCCTTCCAGCTCCATCCATGTTGCTGCAAATTGCATAAGTTTATCTTTTTTGATTGCTGAGTAATATTCCATTGTGTATATGTACCATATCTTCTTGATCCAGTCATCTGTTTTGGGGCAGTTGGGTTGTTTCCAAAGCTTAGCTATTGTAAATTGTGCTGCTATAAACGCCTATGTTTTTTTCTACATATTTTATGGTTTCAGGTCTCATACCAAGGCCTTTTATACATTTTGAGTTATTTTTGTGTGTGGTGTGAGAGAGTGGTGAAGTTTCACTCTTTTGCATATGACAGTCCAGTTTTTCCCAACACCATTTATTGAAGTGACTTCCCTTTTACCCATGTATACTCTTGACTCCTTTGTCATAGTTTAACTGTTCATTTAAGTGTGGTCTACCATATGATCCAGCAATCCCATTCCTAAGTATGTACCCAAAGAATTTGAAAATACTAATCTGAAGGGACATAAGCACTCCTGTATTCATTGCAGTATTATTTATAATAACCAAGCTATGGAAACAACTTAGGTACTCACAGACAGATAAGTGTATTAAGAAGAGGTTACATATATACACAATGGAATACTAGCTATACATATATTAAGAAATTTAAATTATTGACATTTGCACAACATGGATGATTGGAGAGGATATGTTAAGTGAAATATGTCAGAAGAAAGACAAGGCTGGATGATTTTACTAATATATGTGAAATGTAGAGAAATAAAACAGAGGGTCAGAAAAAAGCAAACCAAAAACAAACCCTGGAAATCTGATTATAGGATTGAGCATACCAGAAAGGGAGGGAGAGTGGGGAGAGCAAAATGTGGAGGGGGTGCAATGGACTATGGTAGAGGATGATGGTGTGTAGTGGGTGTGGCATAAATTCAATCTACCAATAAATAAATAAATAAATAAATAAATAAATAGACTATGAGGAGTTTGTTAACACTTACATGGATAAAATCAAGTAGGGATCAAAGCAAACTATTTGCAAAAGAAATTGAATTTTAAAAAATGCAATTAGCATTAGTGGTTTTTTTTAATGCTAAATATTTGGTTGCAAAACTCAGTTTATCCTACTAACTTCTGAGCCCTCCAGGAGAAAGGTAAAGAAGAACATATATATGCCTGTTAGCCACAAAATGGGAGAATTGGATAATTAGGATGTCCTGCAGTTCGTATATGGTGATATCAGACAAAATACCACACACAGAAAAGGGTTTGTAAGCAGACTGTGTCAGCAATCCCATTCTTGGAGGCAACGGATTATAAGCCTAGCACAAAGTAAATATTCAGTTTTGCTTACATTTACAGAAGGCTGGACGAAAGGCTGCAGACAATATGGGCAAAGAGCTAAGTTAACTCCCAAACTCAAGATAAGAGGGTGCTAGATGTTGAAGGATAAAAGGGATTTAGAAATCTATACTTGAACTCTTCTAGAAACGAAGAACCACGGTATGTTTGTGCGCACATTGTCAAACGTGTACATTTGTGGATGCTAACATAAACATCGTTAGGTGACCTATATATACAAAATATAATGCACCTTTGATTTTAAAGTGGACTCTTTATTTTATTTTTTAAAAGATTTATTTATTTATTTATTTATTTATACAAGCACTGGGTAAAGTCAGAAGCGTGGGAGGGTGAGAGAATTCACCAGAGCCAGAGCAGGGAACAGAGCAGGCAGAAGGACCGAAGTACACTGCTGAGGGGAGCAGCGGGCGGCAGGAGAGGTCTGCGCGCCATGTGGGACCCTCCTCAGGTGGCCGGGGAGCAGCTGGGGATTGAACCGGTGCTGCAGAGGCTGCGGGCAGCTTTGCAACCCAGCGCTCAACCACTGAGCCACCGTGGAGGCCCCTAAAGTGGACACTTGAAATGTGTAATGACATCCAATTTTCACAAAGCATAGAAAAACTTTTATTCCTTTTCTGATCTTGATTATAAAATACTACTTTAAATAGTGACTATTTTCAAATGTAATAAAATAATACTGGTTTAGCCTCTTCTACATCAAATGGCAACTTTTTGTTGCTTATTTTTTGAATATGCTGAATTTCTTAAAAACTCCCTGGTGGTGCAGGTGGTGGTGGTTGAGCACGGCACCTGTGAGGCTGTCCGCAGCCTCTGCAGCGAAGGTTCTATCCCGGCCGGTCCTGGAGAATCCCACCTGGCGAAGAAGACCTCTCCTGTCTCGCCCACTGCTCCCCTCAGTGTATTTCTTCAGTCTGCCTGTTCTGTTCCCCGCTCTGTCTCCAGGAATCCTCTCACCCTCCCGAACATCTGGCCTGTACCCTGGTTCTTGTATAAAAATAAATAAATCTTTAAAAAACAAACAACTGGAAGACCATTATTTGAGTCTGGTTGAGGAAATCTCCAATATTCAAAATTCAGTGACCCAAGTAGGTTATGGGGGAGTTATTTAACTTTCCATAACATCTCAGAGACATGTTTCTCTGAGAACATGACTTTTTTAAGAGTATTGAATTTTGCAAAAACCTTCCAATTAATTTTGCATATAAGAAGTTGCACATCAACAAATATGTGGATCTTAATACTTGAGAGTAACATTCTATCTGTGAATAGAACATCAAATATATCACATCCAAATTGTTATTATGAACTAAAAGGTGCATACTTCTTTCAGGCACCTGATGCAGTAAAGTAAGTGACATAGTAATTTACTTTTAACTGAAAATATGAAACTTTTCTAGCAAAATGATTATAAACCTCTCACTGTATCAATTCATCTATAGACATTGATATTAAAATATGGGGGTTGTCTAAAAAAAGTTCCTTATAGTGGAGATTTTTTTTAACTTGTAAGAAAATAACTTTATTGAACAGATCATCAATTAAATAAGCAATGATGAAAGAAAAGATAAAAATTAAATATACATGAAAAAACAAATGAACGATAATGGATTCCTGGCAGTACCATAATCTGATGCAACATAGGAACTATTGTTTTAGTTTCCCAATAGGCATTGGATTTTTACCTTCCTTATTTAGTAAATCTTCAAAGATTAAGCAACATAAGTAGTTTTTTAGAGTAACTATTTGCTGAAACTGTTTAACTGTATAGGTGCTAAATTAGCATAGAAATTTTCTGCACTAATTGTATGTTATAAGCCTTTCTATTACTAATACATGGACTGACTATAGATTTCCTGGACAGATGGAATAGAGAAGAAAGGCTGTTAGGTTCTTATGTTTTGTGATTCATTCTGATTTTATCTCTGCATGTAAACTGCTAGCTATGAGATACTCATATCTCATATGCACTTCATTGATTCAGCAAACATTTGTTGTGTTGTGTGAGGAGCTTCAGAAACAGTGAGTTTGAGTGTTGAGAAACAATTTGAAAAAAATAGGAAATGCATTTTGAAATTTTGTTAACTATGATCATTTTCGTTATCATTGTAAGGGTATTATAGTGTCAACAGAGCAGGCAAATTACTTTGATTGAGTAATATTTTGAAGATTTTTGTCACCTGATCTCAAAGACATGTTCAAAAATGTCTGCTTCACACTAAAAATCACTTAAGGAGAGTTTAATAATATATTTCTTTGCTATCAAAATGTTTGAGTGAAATAAGAATCTGGTTACTGCTGCTCCTAAATATTATATTTCTGTACTCTGTAAGTAAATTCATATTATCTGGAGCCGATTGGTTAAGACTGCGAGAGCAATTAAAGGAGCACGTTGCTTACTCACTGGCGCCAAGTCGTAGTCTCAAGATTAAAGGTCTTACATCTTTCATTCATAGTGTTACAACCTGACTGTCACAGTCCGTTTGCTTCATGTACTCTGAAGAATATCTAAGAAGTAAAGGAGTGATTTTACTCTCAAAATTTCTCAAGATGAAAATTTTAAAAGGTCAGCAATTTTAAGAAAACTGAGGGTGTCTTGGATATAGATTTTCTTTTCAGATTTGAGCAGATTACAAACAACACCCGATCCATTCTTTTATCCTCCTCCTAACATAGAAGCAAACACAAAAGAAAGGTTTTAGTTCATGAATTTTAAAGAGATCCTCTTTAGAGCCATTCTGTAAATGGAAATATTTACCTCAATATCATAGCACATCAAATATTGCTTTTGAATTAGCTCTCAAATTGAAAGAATATATCTTTTGATATAAGAACAGTCTTATTTCTAATAATTATCTTAAAACAATCACCACTTCCACCCCTTTGAAAAATAAGATATATAGAAGACATACAAATATATATGCAGCACATATATAAATATATATACATATATTTAAATATTGCACACTGCCAACCCTTTACTCTGACAATTATAACATTGATCTATAATTATATATGTGTGTGTATTAAATATACATATTTAAATAATCCCTTTTCTAACCATCTATTAGAGGGATGAATTTGTATGTTTTTTATAGGCAGTGTTTATTTTTTTTACCAAGTATGAGCTTATGGGGTTAAGACATATCACATTGCCATAACTTACATCTATCTATAATTATATTTTAATTTAAAAAGCCCTTCATTTACTTTTATTCTTGAAATAATTAAAATAAGGTATCAACAGTTTAGAGATGAAAGAATAAGTTCCATTTTAATTTGCTATTTTATTTGGAACATCTTAATTATATCTATTGGTAGTAATAACTAGGTGATAATGACTTTGAATCATCAAAAAAATGACAATAGAAATAGTGACTATTTCCTTGATCTCATAATTTAAAATCTTAAGTACATCAACATTGTTGTCTTCATATTACACCAAAATGAAGTATAGTGTTTTTATTTTTTTATTATTTTTTAAAAGAGCTTTATTTTATTTTTAAAAATATTTATTTATTTATGGATACAAGAGCTGGAGTACAGGCCAGAGGCGTGGCGGGGAGGCCGGTGAGGGCATTCACCAGAGACAGAATGGGGAGCAGAACAGGCAGAATGACCGAAGTACACTGTTGAGGGGAGCAGTGGGCAAGTCAGGAGAGGTCTGCTGCGCCATGTGGGTTTCTTCCTGGCCGGCCAGGGATCAAGTTCATGCTGCAGAGGCTGTATATTGCTTCATAGTGCGGTGCTTAACCCTGCACCACCAGGGAGGCCCAGTATAGTGTTTTTTAATTGCTTTATGATCAGAGGTATAATGTTAGGTCTCAAATTATTAAGCAAATAAAACTGTGCTATTTTGAAACATGTAACTTGTTTTTGTAAGTAGAGGTTTGAGTTGGAATTCGAATGCTGAATTGATGTCCCCAGATATTGCCAACTACCTCTGAGATTCAGTTTATTCACTTCTGAAATAGGATATATTTTACTTATCACCTAGTATTCTTGAGATTGAAGGAAAAAATGGGAATATAATATGTAAGTTATGTGCTATGACATATGAAATAATATAAATTTCAAGTCAGCTTGAGTTTGAATGATCTTCAGAGATAGAGAAAATGCAACACTCCAGTTGCACAAACATTGCACTTCTGATTCACTGGGTCTGAAAAAGGAGTCAGCAATATTTTTAAACAGCTCCATAGGGAATTCTGACAACCAATAAGTACTTAGGTATTGTTGTTTTTATCAACATCATCAACATCATCATTATTTTCATCATCATCAGCTGAGTTATTCTGCCTTCTCACAGTTTTTTTTTTTCTTTTCTGCTTGATTATAGGCAGAGGGAATGAGAGCTCAGGATTCCCTGAAATATGAGGTCTTCGGGCTGTTGTTAATTCTCCGAAGAGGAAGAATTTTACAGTAAACCCACTACAGTGATTGCATTGCAAGGTGTAGGAAATAAATCTACTCTATTCCTGGCATTTAGAAATAAATACCCTAATATTAAAGATAAGAATTCTTGACATCTTTTCCTTGAATATTAGAGTAAAATTACATTTTCAGATTGCAAGAAGTTTAATAATAAACACTACAGCTGTTCAATAAGGAGATAAGAAAGAATGTGAAAATTCTTGTCTAAATCAACTCACCTTCTCACAAATCAAGTGATTTGTCTTACATAAGTTAATCACTCTTTTTTTAAAAAAAGATTTATTTATACATACAAGAACTGGGGTACAGACCAGCGTTGTAGGAGGTGAGAGGATTGACCAGAGACAGATGTGGAACAGAACAGGCAGACTGAGTGAAATACACTGCTGAGGAAAGCAGCAGGCGAGTCAGGAGAGGTCTGCTGCGCCATATAGGTAGGTCCCTGGCTGGGATCAACGCATGCTGCAGTGGCTGCAGCGAGCTTCATAGGTTGCATCTTTTTTTTTTTAAATAATAAATTTTATTTTTATATTCCCCCATACAATTGCAAACCCCCGTTCTGAACTCTTCTGCACTGTTGGTGGGAGTGCAAACTGGTCCAACCACTATGGAGAGCTGTGTGGAGATTTCTGGACCTACTAAACATAGAGCTTCCATATGATCCAGCAATTCCACTCCTAGGCATTTACCCAAAGGACACAGAAACATCAATTCCAAAGAGCACCTGCACCCCTATGTTTATAGCAGCACTGTTTACAATAGCTAAGCTTTGGAAACAACCCAAATGCCCAAAAATAGATGAATGGATCAAGAAGATGTGGTACATATACACCATGGAATATTACTCAGCATTCAAAAAAGATAAACACATGCAATTTGCAGCAACATGGATGGCGCTGGAAGGGATCATGCTCAGCGAAATAAACCAAAAAGAAAAAGAAAAATACCGGATGGTCTCACTCATAGCAGGAATCTAGAAAACATAGGTTGCATCTTAACCCCTTGCGCCCCCAGGGAGGTCCTAAGTTTATCACTCTTGATTACAGCTAAATAATAATAGAGTAGCAGTTTTAAAAACTCCATCAAACCAGTTATTTGGTATCATATTACATTCTCAACTCCACAATTTAATGAACCTAAGATTACTCATTTTTATGCAATTACTTCTTCCTACACGAAGCAAGACAAAGATGCCTTGGCTTTCTATCCACATTCATTCAAAGTGATGGTTCGCATCATTGTAATGATATGAAATAAAACTGTAAATGCTTGAAATTTCAAGAGAATCATTGCCTCAAATATTCTCAGTTAAGATTTTTTTTTCGGGGGGGGGAGCTAGAAGAGGGGATATAGTGAATAAAGATTTAGATATTAAATAAGAGATAAATGAGACACAATCCTATTCTCAAGAAGCAAAGAATCTATTGGGGAAGATGGACGAATAAGTAGCAAATTATAAACTGTGGTATTGTGCCAGAAACTGGAAAAGGACATAAAAGATTTATTAGTCCTTAGTTTAAAAAACTTTGCCTTTGGGCCTCCCCGGTGGCGCAGTGGTTGAGCGCTGGGTTGCAAAGCTGCCCGCAGCCTCTGCAGCGCCGGTTCGATCCCCGGCTGCTCCCCGGCCACCAGAGGAGGGTCCCACATGGCGCGCAGACCTCTCCTGCCGCCCGCTGCTCCCCTCAGCAGTGTACTTCGGTCCTTCTGCCTGCTCTGCTCCCCGCTCTGGCTCTGGTGAATTCTCTCACCCTCCCGCACTTCTGACTGTACCCAGTGCATATATAAACAAAACAAATAAATAAATAAATAAAACATGCCTCTATTTAAAATAAATAAATAAATAAATAAAAAACTTTGCCTTTAAAAATTGACAAATGCCTTAATCAATATAGTTCCCCCCAAATAAGATGCCTAATAATAATACAAATAATAAAACATATGATGCCTAATTATTTTGATATTGAAATGGTCAAAAGAACTTCTTAAGAGGAGGTAGTTTTGAAACTTGATTCTTAAATGACAAAGCATTGTCCAAATTAAAAAGGAAGAGAGAGAAAAAACAGTCCACGAAAATGGAGCTGTGATTATAAGGGCATGGAGAAGGAAGAGATACTGCGGTGACTTAGAAGATGGAGTGAATTTCAGTGTAAGTTAAGTATAATGTGAAAAGGAAAGAAAGTAGGGCAAGATTGAGAAGGATCTTCGATGGCATGCTAAGGAACTTGGCTTGTTCTTGGAAGCCAAAATAACCCATTGAATGATTTAAATATGCTTGTTTACTTATGATGAAAAGAAACATCCATTAATTGAAGTTTTTTTCATCATTAATCATGCAGAAAGAAGTTGCTGAATTTAATAAAGGTCACTTAATGTCAGGGAAAGAGTGCTACTCAGGAGGAGCAGGGGGAAAGATCATAGATCATTTGAATTTCTATACAGCATTGTCATTTTGCAGTTGCCAATATTAGATAGTCCCACTTACAGAGGCATATGTAACTTCAATTAATGCAAATAGCTCATCAGTGTAAGATAAACAGAAACATCTTACACTCTCCATTACATCCACTCAAAATGCAAACAAATTTCTTATCTGCCAAGTTTAAATAACTTGATCCTTTTCTATTGAAACAGTTGCAAGGTCATAAAAGATTTATTAGTCCTTAGTTTAAAAAAACTTTGACTTTAAAAATTAATAAATGCCTTAATATAGTTCCCCAAAATAATGAACTAAAATAGTGGTTGATTCTATTTATACTCAATTTCATATACTCATTCACATCAAAATTTAGCTTAGCGTCCTTTATAAATTCTTAGAATTCACATAAAAGTCTCTTATACTTGCCTCCCCTCCATTTTAATGCAACTAAATACATAGGTGATTAGGTCTATAGACAAAAATTGGATAATTAAGAAAAGCTTGGATAATATATATTAACATTATAGAACAGTACAAGCTCATAAAGCATGCCACACATTCTTTTCGGAAATGAATTATTTTCCCTAAAATAGCTAATAACACAACCAGATTTAAAACTCAAGAGGGCAGAAAACATAGAAATATTGAGAAAAATAAAACATGTGCGTCAGTGTGTCAGAGTGAAAACAGAGGAGGTGGTAGTGATGTGATTGGATTCTCTTTCATTTTTAACACTGATAGAAAGACACAGGTACACTATAAGTTATAAAGAAAATCATCATTAATAAGAAAGAAAGGAAATATGTAACTACTAAATTATCAGAGAAAGAAGATAATAAAACATGGATTGTATAGGTGACGACAGAAAATTAAGAATAAAAAGAAAAAGCTAGAACAAAAAATACACACAACAAAGCTAATAGAAAAAATGGGCCATACATCAGTTATCTCAATCAACATTAATGGATTAAACCCTGCCGTCAATGCTCTACCACTGAGCTATACTACACTAATGGAGTAAACTCTGATATGAAATTGCCAATGGAAGATTGTATTACAAAATTATAAGTAACTATGGGTTCTTAAAAGAGACATTTCAACACTTAAAACACTGAAAAAATACAGGATAAGCAAAAAAAAAAAAAAAAGAAAGACAATTTTTTAAAGAATGAATAGTTATTGACAAGATAGAATAAGAGAAACATTTCATTTCAAAACAAAAAATTAGATGAGATTTATACAATATACACAATTAATATATAACATAGTGTTTACATGCCAAAAATTCCAGAAAAGTATTTATCAAAATAAAAATTTTGATAGTTTGAGATATTTGCTCCAATTTTTTTTTTTTAAAGATTATTTATTTATACAAGAACCAGGGTACAGGCCAGGTGCACAGGAGGGTGAGAGGATTCACCAGAGACAGAGTGGGGAACAGAACAGGCAGACTGACGAAATACACTGCTGAGGGGAGCAGCAGGCGAAACAGGAGAGGTCTGCTGAGCCATGTGGGTAGCTCCCTGGCTGGGAATTGAACTTAGGCCACAGTGGCTGGCGATAGCTTCACAGTGCTGTGTCTTTAACCCCTGCACCACTAGGTAGGCCCTCAATAACTATTATTAAATGGAATTTGGGCAGCCAAAGTTATGGAGGCCTTATTGTAGACCATTAAGGAGGATAGAAGAGGAGCTATCTACATGTTTTTAGGACTCTGCTGAGAATGTATTAGATTTGTAGTCTCGTCATCAAGTATAAAACCAGATCAATAGGTGAGTATCACAAAGGAAGTGGATTCAAGCTCATTAGAGGGAAGAATTGCACTTAGTGAGGACTTTCATTGGTGCCCAGTGAGGACACTTTGGAGATCTAGTGGCCCTGCCAACACTGGTTAAAAGATTATAGATCTGGCATAGATGATTCACATATAGATGACTGGCCAATGTAATCTTGACTATAAACCAGTGGGCCTGTGGGTCAGATTATCAGATTTTACTTGTCAGGTTGATTTGTTTGATTCAGCTAAGTTTTTTCCAATGATGAGATCATTTTTAGAACCTAAAGACAGTGACACTTTTCTTTTTTCTTGTGATAAATGTTTGCATTTCTTCTTCTTATTACCCTGGAAGACATATATGAAGTAAATTTGCGTCATTTATTGTTTTATCTCCTATGGTGTCTTCCAGTACTTTTAATATTGATATTTATTAACTCATTTATTCTTTCATCTAACAAACTTTACTAAGCACTCACTGCAAGTGCTGTGCTGATTCCTGAGATGTAAAAATGAGTAAGACAGCAATCCTCAAGGATTTTCCAACAATCCTTAAGTATTGTGCATAAAAGCCAGTCAAAATACAGTAGAAGATATACTAGGGAAGAGGATATCTTAGAAGCACTTTATTTAAATCAAAGTCCCACCGGATGTTCAGAAAGGCATCTAGAAGTAGCCCATATTTAGCAGAGATTTTAAAAGTGGATAAATAAAACCTCGCAAAATGATTGAATTTTAACTTAGATCTGGTTCATAGCTCCAAGATCCTCAAACATCAGCTAACTGGAGTTCGGATCCTTAAATTTACATACATAAACATTGGAATTTAGAAATTATATGTCAGTTTGCTCATTAACTTACAATTGGTTAGTGGTAAAAGCCCCCCTGGAAGTCATATGTTCTCTTAGTTTGATTCAATTTCATAAAGTGATATTAAACTTGTCAATATAAAAAATAATTGCATGAACTTTGTTTTCATAAATATTTTAGGGTAGAAGTGCTGGTGTTTAAACATTTGGATTCAAGTACTAACTTTTCCATTTCTTAGGTAGATGAACTTGTAAAGTTCATTTATTCCTTTTAGATCCAGTTTCCTCATCTGTTAAAAGGGAATAATAATTAACAAAGGTTATTGTAAGGATTACCACAGGAGCTAAAAAGCAGCTATATATAAATAGAAATTTCTAAATGCTTTTTATAAAAAATGTACCTAATTATAGTTACTAGGTCATTATTTTTTAGTAGATGTTCATTATTTGGCCACAGGTTAAATTATGTTTAGAACCTTCACTTAACATAATTCAATACCTAGAAATTAGATTAAAGCACAGTGCTCTCCTTCCTTACTCTAGGTAGGGACCACATCTAGAATCACAGACTTGGAGATGGAATAACTTTACAAATAGTTTAGTGTCACAACAACAAATGAAAATCTGAGGTTTAGAGGGGGTGAACTGTTTTAGCATTTCATTTTAACAAGTGGTAGAAAGGAGACTAAAATACAAACTGCCATTTCAGACATCTTATAATATCTAATAATCCAGCCAGACTGTTGAAACTAAACAGAAAATTTCAAACAAATCAACATCTATATCACACGTCTCAGGATCAGATCTTATACTTATGAAAGCCCTCATTTTCCTACAACCCTTCATTTTACACTTGACAGAAGAACTATTAGCCCCCAGAGGAAAGCATTTAATTGGCATTGGGCTAAGATCATATCTCAAATTTCGAATTTGAAATTTCCCATCATCCACCATTACTCAAACCTTCTTCAGAGAGTTCTGGCAATGCTTGCTGAAACAACACGATAAACCACCAGTGCTGTATTTAGTGCTTCCTGTTCCCTGGCAAGTGCTTCCTCTTTATAAAAATGGATTTGGAAGACTTCCAGATTGTGCTTTTGCACCTTAGAACATGACGTCCGTTTCCAAGTGCTGGATGGGATGACAGCTTGTATTCATAGTAAACTGAATATGTGCCTCCCTTTCCTCCTCTCAATGCTTACAAATTATTTTGTAAGCTGACTACTATGAACATCTCATTTTTAAAATAAATATGGAATTTTATACAGTTTTTTTATTCTCTAATGTAAGGCACGGTGGAGGACAGAGAAGCAATATTTATTTAAAAATGAATGGTTTTATCTTTTTTTCTTGGAAACACTTGCAGATAATGTCCCTAGAATGTGAATTCTCTAAGACAATGTATCTACTAAATGGAAAGGTCTCTAATGGCATCCTGTGTCTGGATGACTAAGACATTTTTCAAATAATCTGTTACTAGATTATTTAATGCAAGCAAGTGGAAATTTTTTACTTTTTAAAATATCTATTTCTAAATTATTCAATTCTAAGTAGTCTTATAGCCCTTGTGTTTCAAAAGGAACAATCTGCATACATTTATTAAAATACATCCCTCATCGAAAGAACATCATTGTGGAAGAAACAAAGGATTGTACATACATTATTAGATATATTTATTTATTGTTCAGTGAATGAAAGTGTACCAGTTTGCTGTCATTTATCAGTTATCCCAAGAAATGTTTCAGTAATCAGTCTACCCACAGAGACTAGCACTGTGCCTGGCACAAAGTAGGTGTGGAATCAGTAATGTTGATAACAGAATAAATGACATGTAAAGATGCACTAGATCAAAAGCGGGCCTGCACCTGAATCTGCAGATACTGTCCTTCCAAATTGCTTACTATCACTTAGAGGAAAACAATTCCCTCATGCTAGGCTTCTCTTCAAAGTTGCTAACAAGTTGCAACAGTTTATGGAACACAAAGGAATTTTACCTTTGTTGTGTAGAAATAATCAAAGGGGTAGTTCTTCTTCCTTCTCCCCAATATTAACAATAAAACCAGTTGTTTCTCTCTGAGCATCTTTTATTAAAGTTACTGAAATATTAGAATTTCTGAGACATTTAATGATTTTAAATTACATGAAGAATAAAATGTTCTCATGGAAAATATTTAAAAATACTGATTAATTTAGAGTAAAAAATAAGTCTAGAGGTTCCGGGGATTTATAAAAACTTTATATTTTTTAGAGATGTTTTTCCTTACCAGAATGTACAGACCCAGCTGCTTCTTTACTCTTACATAATATTCTATAGTATGAATATGCATTTCTATTGTTACCAACATTGATACAACGAGCATCTTGGTATATGCCTAACAGTGTACACAGGTTATTATTTCTTTAGATGTGCACCCATAGGTAGAAGTGTTTCATCTAAATTATATGTGCGTTTAGATTTCAGCGCCTTTTTTGACCTACACTGCATATTGTTTAGTTCTGATTCTGTGCAGCAGTGCTTTCCCGTCTGTGCTTCTAGTGTTGCTAGGAATTGCTCTTGCTGTTCTTGTTTCATTTCAGTTGCCTCTTGATCACCAAAGATGTCACCCTGGTGCAGTACTCCACTGGGTCCGAAGGCCTCTCCCATCTTTACTTAGGTGATCTTGTCCTGAAAACCCAGAATGCACCTGGGAAGCCTGATTCACAGCTCCTCTTGTGTCACCAGGGTTCTAGTCTATGCCAAGGAAAATGGTATAAAACCACCGTGGCTTCCTCTATACCTCTTTCCTACAATTGTCTGGCAGTTCAGGGAAGTCAAAATTCAAACTCTGCTTCTGCCACTAACTACGTTGTAGCCTCTGCCTGTTTTTGTGCCTGTCTCAGACAAAATCCTCAGTTATAAATTATCCCTTCTGGTGGGTTTTATGAAAATATGAAACAAGGTAATGTGTGCTGAGCACTAGTCAAAATCTCTGGCACTTGGTTGTTGCAAAAATAAATATTCTATCTGATTAGTGTAAGTCCCTGGTGTGGGCTTCTAGTAAATAATAATAATGTTAGCAATGTTGTGAGCATAGATGCTTCACTGCTTCTTTATAAGATTCTATGAATTAGGCAGGGAAATTTGTGTGAAAGGAAACCTTCCCTCCTACTCTTTTCTGAGTATTCTTTTGTCTTCTTTATTGGGGACTTTGTGCGTATCTTCAAGAATGAGGTTATTCCCTAGAAATATCCGAAATCTCCCCTTCTTTCCTATTGTCCATCATTCAAGCTGCCTTCCGGACCAGGCAACAGATTCGTTCATTCTTTAACTTGGGTCTTGGCTGTCTGAAAAATGCAATTACAATTCCCTTTAATTTTTAAAAGCCATAAAGGAATTATCTATTTCATTTATGCACCAAATCACTCATAGAATTTCTTTGAATAGAATTCATACGCTTTCTTTTGTTTATAAACATAAAATCTACAAGGCAAAGGAATAGGTGGAAGTTTATATATATATTTGTTACATACACTAGTGGTTGTGTGTATGCAAGAAATTTGGAAAGCCATTCAAATACAAAAATTCCCAAAATGTCCTTATGGGGAAAATTTTTGAACTAAGTGTGTGTTTTTTATGATAGGACCACATTCAATAACAAGCAGCTAGAAAACAGCGCACATTATCTATCAAGTAATTCCCAAAATGAGGCTCCTACTAATTTATTATTGAAAATTGATTTTATTTGACATGTTAAAATCTATGTTATTTAAATGAATTTTCATGCTAATTTAGAATTGTACTATATAAAGACAATACATACTCTCTTTAAACATGTTAAGACCCCAAGTCTCTATAAATATGATATAAAAATCACTAACATGAAGGTGCATACACAAATGAATTTGCAGATGATACTGTAACTCATGGAACCCCAAGTCCTTCCAAGACTTGAATTCAAGGTAAAGAATTCTTATTCTTAATGGATATTTGATCAAAATTCTGGAAGCATATGACCCTTCAAATCCATCTTTTTTGGTGCATATTCCTACCTCTCAGTTCCAATGGAACTTCCAAATGTTTAAAATTCATAACTTACTATGCTGTAATCATCCTATGGCACTAGGTTTTATTTTCCCTCCTCAATTGCCATCACTTATGGTAAACAGTCATGCCTTATATTTCCACTAAAATATTCCTGTTCTCTATCGCATATTACGTTTTTAATGAAAAATCATCATATATAGCTTACACTTAATAGAAAGATTAAAATAGGGATGCAATGTCCCTTTTGAGTTTCCAGTAAATGCCTTTGCTCTTTTAACAATGATATGTTAGCACCATACTTTATGCTTAAAGATATTCCATAATTACTTGTTAGGTTGATTTGATTTCTGTTTTAGATTCTTACTCCCTAAATTTTTTTCTTGGTGTTTTTGTGAATGGGTGGCTTTCTATAATTGGAAAGAAAGTAGAAAGCTCATGTGCCATATATTATATCTTTCTGAAAAATTATACTTGACCCATTAAACATAACTGAGCTGATATTTTTCAATATGGGTCCAGTAAATATTTCTAATATTGTAAGTACTTCAAAAGAGAGCAAGAAAGTGGTTTCAATACTTGCAGAGAAAAGTTAATTCACAAAGGAAGCTTGTGTTTTATGAGGCTTTCCTGAATGACAGAAATTAAAGATGGAAGGACCCATTAGGTCATTCAGTTCATTCCTTAAGAGTGCAGAATTGCTCCCCGAAGACTATGCACTAGGGCTTTTCTGGAAAGGAAACATTAAAACTCAACTGCAATTGAGATAGTAAATTTGTAATTTATGCACAATAAAGGTTTTTCTCTTCAGATATTAAAACTACTGCATATTTTAAAATCTGGCTAAAGCATTAATAAAGTGATTAGCAAAAGTCAAGGAGGCCATTTGTTAGTGTACTTCCTGATGAAATAAAAAGCTCCTTAGGCAATTAGATTGGAAGGAAATGAAAATGAACCCCTAATTCCCCCTCCTTATGCCACCCTTCTAAGGCTTTTCCTCTTTGTTCCCAAAAATACCTTTTAGTGTTCTATTATTAAGGTCTAATGAGTTCTTCTTGGGAAACAACATGGGCAGAAATTTCTAGTAAGTTCACTTGCTCAAGTATTGTTGCCATGAAAATCTTTTAAAAAGACATTCTTCGAAATATTCATCTGACAAATCCATAGCATCAGCTTTATAAAGAATGAAGTTGTTAGGATTAAAAGATGAACTGTAAGAATCTCAAAGATAATTCTTAGCCTCAAAAGTACTTTTCAACCAATTTAAGGTGACACTGAGAATTTAACCTTGTATTTTATTTCTTAGGTCAACATTTTCTGGCATCTTTTTTTTTCTTCCCCAGCATATTTTTCCTGCAATGATTGTTCCATGGACAAATTTGGCAAATGATATTTTATTTTCTCTCTTAGAGATGCCCAGTATCCATCATAGACTTCAAGGCTGAAAGTCCATGATAAAGGAAGCTACTTAAGTTTGAGCAGCCAAATATTTAACTCAAAAAATTTCTCCATTTCATACCCATCTATTAATAATCATGGAATGTAGTTTTGGAAATGCTGCCTTAGAATCATCAAGATTCTTCCTTTACATTATAAATATCATGGGTGGGGGTAACACCAGTGTTTGTCTAAAAGAAATTTAATCTGTATGTGTATCTTTTTGAATTTTTTCCCGGTGGTGATATTCCTGAAGAGCGAGCTGAAGGAATAGCAAGATAATGAAAGGAACAGTATTGGGGCATGAACACTATGGATAAATTCCTTATTCACTTGTTCACCTCCCATCTATCTTAACCTTCTCTGTGTACTTCACATGGGCCTTTCTTTGGGGGTGCTGTTGATTATTTAAGACAATATATTGGTAACTGTTCTACTATTTTCTTTTTCCTTTTTTAAGACTTATTTATTTATACAAGCACTGGGGTACAGGCCAGTTGTGAGGGAGGGTGAGAGAATTCACCAGAGACAGAGCAGGAAGCAGAACATGCAGACAGACAGAAGACACTGCTGAGGGGAGCAACAGGCGAGACAGGAGAGTTCTGCTGCGCCATGTGGGGATCTCCCTGGCCAGCCGGAATTCAACCTGCCCTGCAGAGGCTGCGGACTGCTTCACAGCGCTGCACTCAACCCGGTGCGCCACTGGGGAGGCCTCTATTCTGCTATTTTCAAGTCCAGATTGACTCTAACTTGACTCCCTTAGCCTAAGATGCTCTCATGAAATTTCTCTTTACACGGGCAGGTTTTGTGTCGTTGTTTTCCGACTATGACTAAACCCAAATCAGTAGAGAGCCTATTTCCCAGGCTAACTTCTGGTGTTCTGCTTTTACATCAAAGAATATTTTCAGATTTAAGATGATCATTTAATAATAAAAAGGGTATCAGTTTGTAACATTCTTTAACAATTATGCACCTAATTTATGCAGCAAAGCTGTTAGAAGTATAAAAAGTACATAAACTTACAAATGTAGTAATAGATTTCAACACCTCTCTCTTAATTAGAACAAGCAGACAGAAAATCAAATATATGGTAAGTTTGAAGAACACTACCAACCAACATAACTTCATTAATATGTATAAAACATTCCACCCAATATCAATAAAATGCACTTTTATAATGCACAACAAACATACCAAGAAATGAATTTCAAACAGTTTTATGTCCCATTTATTGTTTTGATCTTTCTTTTTTAAATTTTTAAACATTTCTTTAAAAATTAATTTACAATTATTTATTCTGCTCTCCTTTCCATAGAAATGAACTCTTCTAAACCATATCTTCTGTAGGAATTTTAGATGTATTATCTATAAGTTATGGTACTATACCCATTTATAAAGATATATTTGGGATTTCAAATATGTATCTGGCCTAAAGAAGAAGAAAAATGCTTTTATGCCATATTGAAACCAAAATCAAAACAGCAATTATTTACAGGATAGTATCACCCTGTAAAATCACTCTTTTACATTGGGAAAAATTCTTACCTTTACCAAATAACAGTGATATTCTAAGGATTGGGTGTATCATCAAAAGCTGTTACTTTTACAAATGTCTTACACTCATTTAAATCAGTGTTTTTAGCTTTTTTAAAAAAAAGCTCTTTAGAATATTTCTCAACAGTCTTTTGTCAAAT
This sequence comes from Talpa occidentalis, assembly GCF_014898055.3. Taxonomy (NCBI): domain Eukaryota; kingdom Metazoa; phylum Chordata; class Mammalia; order Eulipotyphla; family Talpidae; genus Talpa; species Talpa occidentalis. Next base: position 8,852 of record NW_023604841.1, on the reverse strand, counting down.
ACTGACTGCTGTTTTCAAGAGGCTTACTCAGTAGTCCAAGATTTAATAGCATCTGATGATCTACCACAAAGGTTAAACAGGGATAAAATTGGCAATAGCTTGAAAGAAACAGCAAAGTAGGGGAGTGAACAATTTAGGACTGAGTTGGCTTTAATGTCACAAATCAGTTTAAAAGTAAACTTTCAATTTGTTCAGAAGCAACCTCCTTCAGTAAATTCTGTCTGAGCCATGCATTTCAGCCACGGGATGGCCTAGAGTTTTATAGCTCTCCTGCCTGGCCTTGCTCAAAACAGAGGATTGCTTTTGCAATGCAGTATATGTATATAGGAAGAGGAAACAGTTCAAAACACAGGAGAGACTTGGGTGGTATGTTACAGAGTTAAGCCAACATTACAGTTACCACACATTTTCGACACATGTGTGGTCATCGGTAGCCCCTCAGTCCTCACCAAAGAATGATGATGTAACTTTTCTATCTCTGTTAGGTGAGGACAGCAAGGCACACAGAAACTCTGCAATTTATGTCAGTTCAAAGTCTAGGTAGGAAGTAACAGAGCCTTCTTTACAACACAGATTTCCAGTGCTTTGGAGATCTTCAGTTCTCAAATCTAATGTTCTTTTTCATCTTTAGTCTTTTGTTCTTTCTGGGTAGTGCTATATTGTTTCCCATGCTTAATTCCTCTCTAAAATAGGCTTTGTGTGAGCCAGTCTTGGGTTAAATGCTGCATACGTTACTCTCTAGTTACTGAATCTCAGCCTCATTTTTCTTCATCTGAAAAGTCGGAATCATAAAAATGTAAATATAACTGAACACACCTGAAGTACCGATTAGAATACCTGGACCACAAAAAAGATTCCATAAATATTCATTCTCATACCAGTATACAGATGTTTAAACCCTAGATTTCTGTATTTTGGTGTTAATAAACAATACTCTAGAAGTAGACATTAGAAATTCTTTCAGAGCATCTAAATATAATAATGGATATAAATATATGTGGACAGGGTGTCAACATGTAAGAAACATGTAAAAGTGATTTGGAACCATGATTTGTAAAATATTTCTGAGGTTAAATGTTATTTATTAGTGAATCTATCTGAAGAATATCTTGTAATGTGGAGTTTTGGATTGTGGCTGGCTGGAATTGTGTCATGATTACATTAATAACATAAGAACTATTGTCTAGATTTTCTTTGTCTAATGATGTAATGATTAGAAACCTGATTTTTGAAAAGAATTTTTTATGATCATACATTAAGTATGGAAACATTGCTTATGTTTCTTTCACTGACTTTCCAGTAAGGTTTGTTAGCTGATGTCAATTAAAGTATGTGACACATATGTTATGAGTATTTGAGACTCTAGAACCTACCTAGGCAATTTTCCTACTTGTTTTGTCAATTCTGATTTCCTTCTTCTAGTAAATTTATCACCAATTTATTATGATAATTAATAAGTATGTCCCAGTGAAAACTGTTTCCCTTTTTAAATACTAATAACTTTGCTATTTAAAATTTTATAGCAAACTTATCCCATGCAAAAAATGTAACATAAATTAAAGATACCCATCATTAGTAATGTATAGACTATCCAGTGTCAGACATATTAAATAGAGGGTACCTTAAAATAACCCTAGTAACTGTGGCTGTATTGTGTGTTCACTCTTTGTAGGCATATTAAATATCTGTTTCAGTGCAACGTAATCTTAGTTACTCTGAGTATTTTTTATCCAATTAGCAAGCAACTTGTAATCACTATCACCCTCAAACAGCATTACAAGGAAAAGAGGCTTTTCGTTTTGATCAAATGAAGCTGGTTTTTAATGGGTTAACTGGATCATTGCTTCAGAGACTGTTCATGTGCTCAGACTTCACAGCCCTAGCAGAGGCTGGCTCTATAATAAGTCTCACATTACATGCGGATTAGATTTGTAGAAATCCTGTAACTCAATAGGTACCTGCCTATTCTCTCCTGGCGTCAGCCTGCCTGCACTGCTTTGCTCTGTAGACATACCTGGCATTCCACCCATGCCTCTCACTTACTAAGTGAACTGGAGTCTGCCTACCAAAACATTGGGGTATTGTTGTGGAGGAGAAAGCCCCTGACAGACAAGCAGAGTGTGAAGTTGAGCTTGGGATGCCTTGTTACCTTTCTCTGAAGTACACACGTTACTCTTTGAGACTTCCTTATATGCCACAGCTAGGTTGGAGTACAGATATTTTCAGGTAATTGTAGCAGAATGCAGCCACACTCCAAAGCAAGATGGAACGCTGATTGCCTCTTCCTGCTCTCCTCTACCTCCCCCACTCTCACTTCCGTGACCACTGGGCTTATCCTTGCTGGTCCTCTCATTCTCCCCTCCTAACAGTGCACCTTGACAAATATGTTTACACTCAGAGGTGGGAAAACAAAACCAAGCACCAAGCACAACAAAAAACAGGCTTGGCATCAAATCCCAGAATGTCAGTGCACTGCTTTCTGGGAACCGTGCCAAGCGCGATAAGCACAGCTATTTTAACACATATCTCTAGTTCTAAGCACAAATCGTTCATTAAATAATTAGCATGTTACCTTGTTAAGAATCTTTAAAACTAAGGTAAGGTTTTCATTCAGGAAGCACATCAGATTGTTTGGCATCTTTTTCTAATTAAGCATTAATCCCTCCCAGGAAGAATGAGTCACTCAAGCAAGTGAACTTTCAAAGATAAGGGATTTCTCTTTTGTAAACTGCAATTAACAGCTTTTAACAGCCAGCATTGCGCTGGTTTTCCCAGCAGTTGAAATGATTCTGATGATTTTTTTTTTCTTGTTGCTCATTAGGCAGCTAACCAAACTCAAGAAATGGAGATGTTGATGACACAGGGGAGATCAATTGAATAGTAAGAAACCCAACCCAAACCCAAACCTTAAATTGCATGGCAATCCTATATTGCATCCTTCTTGCAGATTTCACTAGTGTGTCAAATAGCAGCATCTTTTTGGGGGCATTCTGTGTGACAGCTCAGATATATTCTGCCTTTCACAGTTGTAAACTTATCCTGTAACATTTGGCCTAATTACAAGCATGCTATTTGTATAAAAATTCATTTTACAGCTTTGAAGAAGTCTTCAAGTCCTATTATTGTGTACAACTCAAATGTTTATTTCTAATTTTTAGTAGCAAAACACAGATTAAATATTCATCCTTGTATGTAAATATCTGAGTTGAAGGTTTATGTTCTCACTGATGTCAGTGGGTGAATCTAGGAAAGTAGACAACTTTGTTCCAAGCGATTATGAGGAAAAACATAAGCTGTTTCTTTCTTGAAAACGTTCAGGCTTACTATATTAAAAAGGGGAAATGTGAAAAACAAAAGAGGGTGTGTCCATCTTATGCCCTTCAAAAAAGGGAAAACAGTAGTGAATTCTCATGACTATAAAACAATTTGTAATTAGAGTCTGTCTTAGTTGCCTCAAGGAAACAATTTTACTCACCACCCAGCTTTAATGAATAAGATACAAGAACTTTCCTAAAATATTTGAACTATTCTCTTAAAGAGAAGCATTAGCTAGATAGTTCCTAAATGTCTCCAAAGGTAGAATTTATTCTTAAGAGAGACTGACTCAATATAAGAAATAACTTATATTTTATGTTGATATTTTTATTGAGGTAACATTGGTTTACAACACTGTATAGAATTCAGAGTTATAGGTTCACATCTCTTGAGATGTGTGCTGCCATTCCATACTCCTAGAAGATGTGGTATATATGTGCAGTGGAATACTATGCAGACATGAAAAAGAAGAGAGCATAGATGGAATTGAAGGAGATTATACTAAGTAAAATAAGTCAGAAGCAAAAGAAATCTCTTGTAAATATTAATCAGAAATCTTTGGAAATAGAGTGGGTAACTATGGGGAGTTTTCCATTATGGGAATTTTGGAAACAGATTGCTTATGATGACCCAGTCAGAATGTCGAATAGGGAATTTGATCACTGCTGCCAGTATGTGGATTTATGATATAGAAACTAAATCTTGAGTTTCTATAATTACACAGTTCCATAGCATTGAGCATTTGATCATATTAAATGTATTATATATCACATTGTCCTGTAGTCCAAGTCTTTAACAACAATGACTCTCCATGTTATAAATTTTCTTCTTTGCTCATAGTACAGACCATGATGCTGTAAACAAAGCAGACACATAGTATATATTTTGGATTAATTAAATTGGATGTTGAACTACATGATGGTGGGATAGTGGTGGAAGAACTGGTATTACCCAAATCAACAGTTAAAGAAGCTTCATGCAACAAGGGTCTCTGGCTTGGAATTCTTTCATACTATTCTCTAATATGATGAATATGTTAATAACAGAGAAGATACCTTCCTTTGTGGAAATATGCAGTTCTCATTCTGAAGCAGCTTTTCACAAAGACTTCTACCAGGATTATTGTAGCATACAGTTGCCTCCCAGAGTTAAATCCATGGAAGAGAACCATGGCCAGCAGCACAGCAAAGAGTGAAGGGAAGATGTATGGGTGCAGGTATAGTGGTGATGTCTCTGAGAGGTGCTATATCTGAATCAATCTTCAGCTTCTGACTAAACCTCAGCTGAAAATAAACCAACCTAATCCATCATGAAAAAACAGCCTTATACTCATTTATCTGAAGGAGCAGAATATTGGTTTAAATACAAATGGCGTGTCCCTTTTCTGAACTCAAGAAGAAGGTGGCAGACAACTAGAGAGAAATAAGCAATTGATGCTTAATTTATATGTCAGGGGATTTGGAGAGAGTCTAAGCTCCAGAAAGAAACCATAGGCACCAAATCCAAATGTTGGGACTTTCCTTTAACTACTAGTACAAAATAAGGCACTAGGTTAGGTGAAAGGATAAAAACCAGTAAACCTTTCATTTTACCTTCTCAAATCCTCCTCACACTTCCTGCCTTGACAGAAAATTAAATGTGGGCAAGTTGTTTAAAACGTTGAACCTCAGTGTCGTCTATAAAGAGGGAAATACCTTCTTAATCGAATTGTTGTGGGAATTAAATAAAATTCATAAAAACACTTAGTACATGTCTCGAGTACAGTAAGTCCTCAGTCACTATGAGCAAAAAAATCTACCATTGCTCTTCTGTATATATCACCCTCAGCACCAGGGGGACAGCACAATGATGAATATAAGCCTGAATCTCTACAGCTTCTATACATCATTTTCTGGATTGTGGATTATCGCAATCAATATTTCATGAGTATTTTACAACTCATATTCTCTCACAAAGACTTTATCAGCTTCCGCTGTGCATTATTTTCCAATTCTAAACATCATTGACAAAAAAATATGAGAACTATTCAATAAAATTTAAAGTGTTCACCTTTGAAATGCTAAGATCCCCAAATGCTGAGTCTTACCATTTGCAGATATCTACGTAGATTCAAAATATGTAATTTGCTTTTTACCCCTTAAGAAGATCCAGTTGACATCCACACATTTCCCAGTCTCCCCAACCCACATCGCATATATGTGTCGTTATGCTGGTATAAAATGAACAACTCTTGAGGCTTAGCATTTCCAAGGTGAGATGGGCTTTTTGAGGCTCTTCATTTCAGTTTGTCTGTATGTGAAATAGAGGACTGAATTTGTAAAATGGAGTGAGATTATGATGCATTAATCTTATTCCAAATGTTAATTTATGGGTTTCATAAGATCTACTACGCTTTAGAGCTCAGAAAGTTTTTTTCTCAGTAACTCAATGACTCAATTTCCATGGCAGTGCCACTCCAAGAAAATTGAGTAGTTATCAGAATGAGGAATTTTGTCCCATAGTGTCTGAGGAACTAGTGATAAATTAAATCCTGCCCTAGTCAGAGCACTGTAATTTAAAACACACATGCACTTGCGCGTGCACACACACACAAATGAATAAACAAAGAGTACACTTGTGAAATAAAACATATTTCTATAATAGCGTCCCAAATCTTTCTTTTATAAAATAATATGGTTTTATAATTAGTGGAGGACTATACACACATACACACACCTACACACAAACATATACCCACATACATCAAACTGTAAATGTGAAAATAAATTACAGAACTTTTATTAAACTAATAGAAAGGACTTTATAATCACAAGAACAAACTGCAATGCAAGGTGCACTGGATTGAAGTCTAGTGTTCAGAGCACACATCCACCCATCACTACTCCATTGTGAAGTGAAAACTGAGCTGCAAAATTATTGATAATTGGCCCAACATTAGGGTTTTTCAACTCATCTTGGTTTGAGTGGACTGTCCTAATATTAAAACTGAGAATCATCCACCTGAGGAGCCCTTGCAGTTGGTCATTCTATGAGAGGAGGGTACAGAGAGAGACTGGTGCTTATGCTTGGAAGAGGCAGAGCAAGGGGACCACCCTACACATAGTGGACTGGGAAACATACTGGGAAGATTTGCATCTTTTTTGGACTTCTGAAGACTCTTGAATTACAGCAAGGAAGTGCTGCTTAGAGTATTGCTGTACCAAGCCCTGTGCACCCTTTTCAATGCAGAGACTGGATTTTTCTGACTCTTAGGTGATTTAGAGCCACTTCAAGAGATGTCAGGTTGTGAAGACAGACATATCTGCCATCACAGACGTCTGTGTTTTTAGCGTTACCTGGTTGCACAGCCCTTTCTATGCCTTGCCTGCGTTCTTTGCCTTTTTATTTCAACTAACCTTGACTTTGGTCCATTTCTGTATTTGATCTTCTCCCTATTGTCTTTCAGGCAGTCTGTGAACTTCCTCTACTTGCATTCCAGCTGATCTGACTGCATTTTAACTTAATTTTCCATACTTGGACATTCTGTTTCATTGTCTGCCTTGTGGAGAAAGCCTATGCTATGGCTCCCAATTGCTGTATTTGATACTTGCTATTAGGGTTTCCCCTGTGGAGGATGAAGGCTTTCTTCTTACTCATTTTTAAAAAGCAAACACATTTATTGAAAAGGGAGTAACGCCACCATTTCCCTTTTTTTTTTTTTTTAAGAGGCATTTTATTTATTTATTTATTTGTTTGTTTGTTTGTTTGTTTGTTATACATGCACTGGGCACAGTCAGAAGAGCGGGAGGGTGAGAGAATTCACCAGAGCCAGAGCAGGGAGCAGAGCAGGCAGAAGGACCGAAGTACAGTGCTGAGAGGAGCAGTGGGCGGCAGGAGAGGTCTGCGCGCCATGTGGGACCCTCCTCTGGTGGCGGGGAGCAGCCAGGGATCCAACTGGCGCTGCAGAGGCCGCGGGCAGCTTCACAACCCAGCGCTCAACCGCTGCGCCACCGAGGTCCCCCTTTTTTTTTTTTGGAGCCTAAATTACATTAAATGGTTTCAATAATATGTCTTCGTTCAGTTTTGTTTTCTTGGAAATAGAAAATTTCTCCCCATATCATAAAAATCACATATTAATCCACATATTTATCCACTTCACAATGCTGTGGTTGTTTTAGTTATTCTTGGTGACTAGCAAACCTGAAAATGTATAAGGTACTTGGGTAGAAGGAGTCATCTTTTATATTTTAATTCTTCCTTAAACCAATTTTATGGTACAGGTATGGATCTCTGGATAGTAGGAAACAAGGTGAACCTTAGTAAGACCAAGGCCATAATACGGAGCCTGTCACATAGATACTAAAGTAATGATCAGAGATGTGCGAGATTATTAATTCATAAAAACATGTATTTGTCAACTTTTTATACTTTGTAGCTTGTTTTTTCTTAAGCAATGCCCTCAAAATTATGTATTCTCAGGTACAACATTTAGATCCACCTGTGCTAATTGGCCTATGGTAGTGGAATCTGGGTGCTTGGCAATGAGTGTGGTGTGGCAACATATATCTGGAGAGGTGTGATCCTATAACGGCTGAATCATATAGAGTGTTATAAAGTAATGCTACCTCAATTAACAAAAAATATCAAGTACTGCCTACTTCTAAGATCAAGCATGTCTGTGAAATATATATATGTATGTATGTATATATATGTATGTGTATATACATATATGTATGTATATGTGTGTGTATATATATATATATACACACACACATACCTATACACACACACACATATAAATACACATATATCCTTTGGTTTCTACAGCAGAAACTTCTTGGCTACATTAAGAATTAATCTGATTTTGATAAATTAAAAATATGGCATTAGAATTATAAGGATATCATCTACTTTTGTGGTATAAAAAGTAGATATTTGTGTGGCTTGAAAAGACAATTCTGGTTAGCTTCTCAAACATTTCTGTCTAGCTGTTGATCTGGCCTTTACTTGGAGAGACCTTTCTTGTGGTCATGAAAAATTTTTATACTTTCACCCATTCCTCTACCAGTGATTTAAAGAGATTGGTGAAGTCAAATGGAAAAGAAGATAAAAGAGAAAGGTTTTAGCTTATCCCTAACACTACAAGTTTATTAAGTTATAAACCATGTGCTCTAGACATACCTCCTGTAATCTCTTACTTAACGTTTTTTGACAGGTTTAATAAGACAAAATTAGACATGCTGCCACAGTCCTCTGACAGCTACCTGTTTTTCATACACGAATACTACTGGCTTCTTGCCCAACACAAATACACTTGAAAAGAAGCCCATGGCACACATCGAATGAACACACCAGGAGCATGAAAATAAGAAGTGTATCTCAGCATGCAAACACTGAATGTTTCTGCAGAATCTGCAGATATGACTCAGCACTGACTGACGTAGACAGGGGCAAAGGACTGACTGCTTGCTCAAGGTATTTAAAGACTGCCTGCTCAATCAAGTTAGTCATCTAAAATAATCTTAAATTTAAAATAACATTGCATAACTTTTTTTTTT
>NW_023604840.1:0-31968 GCF_014898055.3 Talpa occidentalis | reverse complement strand
AATAAAAAGAAATGCCTTCTAGATAGGATGCCAGGCAGGATACATAAATAGAAAATTTATAGACAAACTGGGAGTGTCCTAGCTATAAATAATCTAAGACCACATCAAGATTCCAGAAACAGGGCCTCCCCCGTGGCGCAGTGGTTGAGCGCTGGGTTGCGAAGCTGCCCGCAGCCTCTGCAGCGACGGTTCGATCCCCGGTTGCTCCCCGGCCTCCAGAGGAGGGTCCCACATGGCGCGCAGACCTCTCCTGCCGCCCGCTGCTCCCCTCAGCAGTGTACTTCGGTCCTTCTGCCTGCTCTGCTCCCCACTCTGGCCCTGGTGAATTCTCTCACCCTCCCGCGCTTCTGACTGTACCCAGTGCCTGTATAAATAAAATAAATAAATAAAAATAAATCTTTAAAAAAAAAAAAAAAAGATTCCAGAAACAAACAAACAAATAAACAAAAGGTGGGGGAAAGGAACTGAGAGGGTAAACCACTGGAATCATTGTCAAAGAAAACAGTCATGGCATTACATAGAGTTTAATATAATCTTGGACATTAAAACTTCCTTGGTGTTTCGGTCTTCAAATATTTGCAAGAGGGAACACATGAACACCCAAAGGTTAAAGCTTAAGCTAAGAGAAATGTAGTAATTTCAAAAAATAAATCTATGTTATTTGACATGCAATGAAAAGTCTGACACATGAATTCAACCATCGATTATGCATAACAAAAAATACACTTTTATAACAAGATAACTATATCCCATATAAATCCATTTGTATTTCATAAAAAATATAAATGGAAATTTGATTTTAGAAGTTATAAGAGGCATTATTGAAAGTGGAAGATGCTTGTGATATTTCAAGTTTCTCCTTCACTAGTTTTAATTTACTGATGTCTACCAGCAAGACAGACAAATCATAATGTTTCCTAAAAGCCAGATGTTGAAGTAATATAGAAAAAATGGATATGTCAGTAATAATTCCTAAAGCTGCAACAATAAGAGGAACTAGGTTCTAGTGATTGAAACTTCCTGCTATTGCTGCCTATCCTATAATAGCAAGGGACTGTTTTTCAGTTTTCTTTTAACATTCAGCCAAATCTAAAACCTAAATTATGAAAGTCCTAAGAGAGGCATTTCAAAGTTTTATCAAGATGGTTTTGTTCTTAAATTTTGCCCTTAAAGCAATACTCATGTTCAGTAAAACTTAATTTTCATCAAGACAAGCCACACAACATCATTGTAGTATTAAAGATATATGGGAGGTAGAACTTCCACTTATTCCTTGTCCCCATGGAATATAATTCTGCTGTCGTGTCTAAATTGGGAAAATTTTCCTCCAACTTTGTCAAGTTGTGCCTCATTTTATGTGCCTGACTTTATTTCCCCATATAAAACTATAGCAAGAATACAAGCCATTTAAGCAAGTCCAAATAACATGCAATCAAAAACTCCATGTTAAATAGATGTCTGGTATTTAATACTGAATTCCCACAGCTTTGCATTTCAATTTCTCTGACATTCTCCTTGTGGTTCAAGTTTAAAGTCTTAGAAACACCATTAGCTATTCTCCCTCTTTTATCTTTTATATCTTAATGGGTCTCTAAGTCTCTCTGACTTTAAAAGACACACCAAAAAAAAAATGTGTTTTCTTTCTGCCATTATTTCTCCTCTATCACTGAAATTCTCCTCATTCTAAATCACATATCAGAAAGGTCTTGTAAATGTCAACATCGTGTTCTCATTCTTAACAGGGAATGATATATCCTAAGACAGGCACTTGCTTAAATATGGACTCCATTTGGGTTTCTGTTCTATGAACATGCTCAATTGTTATAAACAATGGAAGGAATATTTCTCTGACTCATCTCTTTGAGAGGAAAAAAAAAACAAAGAAGAAAAGAGGCAAGGTGGAGTTGTAAGAGGAAGAAGTTAAGAAAATTGCCTTACATGCTGTAATAATTTTGTCCTCACCTACAGAGACCCGAGAAGATAGATATTAGTCCAGAGAACTCTTTGCTCATTTATAATCTAAGAATTTAGCCAGGAGAAAAAAGTAGCTCTGGAAGTATAACTGAATTACAATGATGGAATCTGTTTTGATTTCTTTCCCTAAACATTCCAAATGATTTAGTTTGTCTATTGGACTACTGTGTTTGCAACAAGCATTTAGAAAGTATTTTCATGCAGCATTATTTATGCAAAACTGTGGAAATCTTTCAAACATGTATAGTATGCCCCATGAATACTATTAACTGGCTCATCTTACATTCATCAGTCAAGAGATATTTGTTAACCATATAATTTGGGTGGGATACTATACTATGATATGTGGACAGTGATGAATGATACAGACATGAATCTTAAGTCTAGTGAGGGAAAAAGATAAGCATCTAAACATGTAAGTAATAGAGTATAAACTATGAAGAATGTTAAATAATAAATTAATAAGGGTGAATGGATAGAACTGCTTTGAGAGAGTACCATTTAAAGTGAAACTGGAGTGATGAGTAGCTATGTGAGGATTTGCAGGGAAAGCATTCCCAGCAAAAAGTACAGTTTTGTGCAGCTCTCAAGGTAGGAAATGACATGTGTAATGAAATGAGGTCATTTAAGCTTACACAAGAAAGCAAAGTAGAAAAGGTAAATTAGGTTGGAAAGGACATTAGGGAGCTGTTATCTAGAGCCTTTAGGTCACCGGAAGTGGAAAGGACATTGATCTCAGCACAAGGGGAAACCCAGGAAGTCTTTTAATCAGGTGGTAATAGGATATGATTTCATTTTCAAAAGACCTTGTAGACTGCTATTTGGAAAATAGATTTGGAGAATTAGATGGGAAACTAATTGGGATATTATCTGAATGTTCCTTATGATAGGAGATACTTAGTTTTATGTGGTGGCAGAATAGAAGAAAAATTGTTAGTACTGAGATAGAATCAAGGAAGATTCTCTGGTTTCTCACTTGAATAAATCAGTGGATGACTGTGTTGATTACTAGCATATGTAATACAGGAAAGTATTATATTCTTATACAGATGTCAGAAAAAGGACAGTTCAGTTTTAAGTACTTAAGTACAAGGTGACTGACATCAAGTGAAGCTGTCAAATGCTAAGTTAACCTTATAAATAAAGGTCTGTTCTGGAGACTCTAATTTAGGACTCATCAGCATATACATATTACTTAAAAGAAATGGGCATGGACAAGATTGACCAGGGACATTGGTGATATAATATTATCATATTAGAATAAATAGCAGCTAAACAACAAAAAAACTGAGTACCAAGGAACTGAACAAGAAAGAACGTCAACAATTAGACATTACATAAAGGAACCAAAACTGGCAAAGGAAATGGAAAAGAAATTATCAGAGGGAGAAAATGAACATCAAAAGAAAAACACGTGCTTCAAGAAAAATAGAATAGGGGCCTCCCCTGGTAGCGTAGCGGTTGAGCACTGGGTCGCGAAGCTGCTCGCAGCCTCTGCAGCGTCGGTTTGATCTCCGGCCTCCCAGCGAGGGTCCCACATGGCGTGCAGACCTCTCCTGCCACCTGCAGTGTACTTTGGTCCTTCCGCCTGTTCTGCTCCCGGCTCTGGTGAATTCTCTCACCCTCCCGCGCCTCTGACTGTACCCAGTGCTCGTATAAATAAATAAATAAATCTTTAAAAAAAAAAAATAAAATAAAATGGAAAACAATGTCAAATGCTGCTAAACAATCAAGAAGACATACAGGTGTTCTTTGGATTTGGCAAAAGAGAGTTTGTAAGCAACAAAAGCGCTTTCAGAGGAATGATGTTAATAGAAGACTGAAGGAGGTGAGTTGAGATGTGAATGCAGACTGGCAAAGTACAAACAGATGAGTACACAATACTTTCAAAGAGCATGACTATGAGGAAAACTGGAGTAGAGAGATGGAGGAAAGAGCTATGGTGTGATGAAGGGTCTAAAGTCCAGGTAGTTAAAAGACAGTAGGCATTGGATTGTATTTGTATGATGAAAATAATCAAGTAGAGAAAATATGATAATGCAAAAGAGGAAATAATATAAATGAGAAAAGTTATTTTGAAGCATGAAAGAATCAGACGTGATCCAGGGCACAAATAGAAAGACTAGTCTTGGGTAGGAGGAAGGTCTGCCTTGCAATTAGGAGAGCAGAAAGGGATTGGAGACACATTACACTTTTGGGTTTGCAGATAGAATCTCCTTTGGAGCTTCTATTGGATAGCTTCTACTTTTTAAAGACAATAAAGTAATCTGCTGAGGTTAGAGGGGAGAAGGTTAAGTACTAGGAGCAAAAAATAGATGTAAAATCCACTGTGAAAACCAAAGATTGTTTTAGCAAAAAAGAAAAGAATAATTAAAGAAACAAACTGAACAAGAAACCAATTCACAATATGGAAGTTGACTTGGGTCATCTGGAAGAGAATTCTGAATTCTTAGAATATGGAATGTGGTATCAGGGTGGGGGCAAGGCATCACAGACTCCAGGACAACAGGACTTCCTGACCCCAACAACTTCCTGTTCCATAGAGAAAGGCAGGCAGGATGTAGCCCTCTAAAGGACAAGACCTGTGAGCAGGGCCTTCTGTGACCTGAATTCATTTCTGTAAGATGGATCCCTGGAAATGTAATTGATGGATAAAAGTATATGCTCATTTTTCAATTTTGAAAAATCCTATCTAACAAATCAAGTATCACGAGCTATTTATATTTGACTAACAATGCATAAGAGAGCCTTTTCCTTTCAACCTAAAAAAAGATGCATTTTTTTCTAATATTTTGTTGAAATAATGGTTGAAAAACAATCTCTCTTGTTTGCAATTATATTTTCCTGAATTGTTAATGAGCTTTACATTTAAGTATATACTATAATGGTTTATGACTTGCCCTATTCATATTATTTGTCTATCTTGGGAGAATTATTTTTATAATTTAACCAGGTATTTTTACTCTTTTACTTTACATTCCATTAATTTCAGTATGTGTCCTTACTGATTTTGTTTACCAAAATTATTTTAGTTGTATTACTTATTCTATGTTTCTAGTTTCTTAAGGTATTTATTGATTTGTTTTTAATACTTATTTTTAAAATAAAGCCTTCAAATTACACATTTTAGCCCAAGTACAAGTTTTAGATATATAATGTTGGTATGCATGCAGATTTTTCATATTGTTATTAATTACTATATAATTTTTTAAAGATTTATTTATTTATTTATTTATACAAGTACTGGGTACAGTCAGAAGCGTGGGAGGGTGAGAGGATTCACCAGAGCCAGAGCAGGGAGCAGAGCAGGCAGAAGGACCGAAGCACACTGCTGAGGGGAGCAGCGGGCGGCAGGAGAGGTCTGCGTGTCATGTGGGACCCTCCTCCGGTGGCCGAGGAGCAGCCAGGGATCGAACCGGCGCTGCAGAGGCTGTGGGCAGCTTCGCAACTCAGCTCTCAACCACTGCACCACCGGGGAGGCCCTAATTACTATATAATTTGAAATTCAATTTTCAGTTCATTTTGATCCAGAAATCTAATTTTAAAGGGGTTACTGTATTATAATTTTTCCTTTTTGTATAAACTGAATTACTGTGAGCAGAGACTTGTAAAAGTCCTACTTTATCATAGTGTTTTTTTGCAACACAGTAGTTAGTAAAATTTTTCCATTGACAAAGATCCAATAAAAATTATGAATAAGAAAAATGGTGTGCTTTTGCAAGAGTACTAATTGTTTATGCAACATAAAAATAAGTTTTAGAAGACTATTATTGTGAGGAAAGGTGAATGAGGATATAAATATAAAAACTAGGTTTGAGACAGAAAAGATCAGCGTTTTAAAGGATAGAAAAAGATTAGAATAAATAAGTAGAGATCAAAGCAGTGTCTAAGATTTTAGTATGTAAATCCAGGCAAGAAAAGGGTCTAAAATCAATAAATACAAACTAGCAGGGTTCTGGCATTAAGGTGATTGGACTTAGGGATCAAGAATTCTCCCAATGGGAAAATTAGACTTCTGAGGAGGAAACCCAAATGCCAAAATATAGAGTAAAAGTCAGCAAAGCTCCAAGCAGAAAGACAAACTTGATTCTGAGCAGCTGTTAGCTTCTTAAACATTCCCCATTTGCAGCACAAATGCTTACCAAAAGATAACAGAAATAACAGGATTTTATTGTCATTTCCTTATTTGCAACTATTTTAGCATTTTTTATCTTTTAAAAGTATTGTTATGTTTACTTCTATTGCAGTACTCAATGTAGTCTTTCCCACATATGTGTAGCGTAAGATTTGGTATAACAAATGAACTATTAATCTTGAATTTTACATTTAAACTACCAGAGAATATAAGTACCAGAAAAATAGTTCACTCACTATATGCAGGAAACACCTCCAAATAAAGAACTCCCCAAACAAACTATAAAAATAAGAAGTTCCAAAATACATAGTGTGAGGTCCAGAAACATCTAGGTTTCAACGTCATTTGCCACTTCAAACATTTCCCTCTACCCTGAAATCTAGTTGGACAGGGACCACCTGCTTGACACAGGTGATTAAAAACATACTTCCTGCCTCTTCTCCATACACTATCAATACATTGAGAACTCACTGAATTTACTATTATATGGTTTCTAATTAGTTCAATATTTAACCTCTACTTAAAGCAACAGAACTTATACATAACCTTCAGTATTTTAATGGTGTTCAATCTGCTCAACAAAATATTGAAGAATGCTAAGCAAGAATTTTCAAACTTGCCATTAATAGTAAGTTGCCAGAGACTATCCTGTGCCTTATGGAATGTTTAGCAGCATCCATTGTCTCTACTCCGGATTCTAAATAGCAATTCATCTCCATTTGTGACAACCAAAAATGTCTTCAGACTGTAAATTGTTGCCTGGAGGATAACAATTACCCATAGTTGAAAAACCACTGGTCTAAAGAAATAACAGAAATGACTATTCATTTTTTCTCCATTGATAGAAAAGAATTAAATAAACAAATGGGACTATACTAAACTAAAAAGCTTTTTGTACCTCAAAAAAATGCAAAAAACAAAAGTAAGCCTATGGACTAAGAGAATATATTTATACATCATATATCTGATGAAAGGTTAATTTCCAAAATATGTAAACAACTCCTATAACTCAACAAAAAAAATCAAATAACCCAATCAAAAATAGATATTTCTCCAAAGATATTGAGATGGCCTACAGGCATATAAAAAAAAAAAAAAGTTTAACATTATCTTAAGAGAAATGTAAATCAAAATCATGATGAGAGAGGATACAGAGAAAAAGGAACACTCATCCACTGTTGGTAGGAATGCAATTTGGGGCCACACTGTAAAGAACAGCATGGAGATTCCTTAAAAAAGAAAAAGAAAAATG
Source organism: Talpa occidentalis (assembly GCF_014898055.3). NCBI lineage: Eukaryota > Metazoa > Chordata > Mammalia > Eulipotyphla > Talpidae > Talpa > Talpa occidentalis. The sequence goes on along the minus strand of NW_023604840.1, from coordinate 24,607 downwards.
GAAATACCATGTGATCCAGCAATACCACTGCTAGGAATTTTTCAAACAATATGAAAACTCTAATATGAAAAGATTTATGCATTCCTATATTCATAGCGACATTCTTTACAATAGACAAGTCATGGCACCAACCTAAATCTTCAATGACAGAAGACTGGAAAAAAGAAATTATGTAATATATATTCAATGTAATAGTACTCGGTTATTTAAAAATATGATAGTAACATTTGGGACATAATGAATGGATCTTGTGATTATGCCAAGCGAAGTGTGAATTAGCAAAAGACAGTATAGTAACTGGTTTCCACTTATTTGTGGAATATAAATAACTAAATAAGACAAACTGGCAAAGCACAACAAAAATAATTCTTGGACTCTGAAAAATATACTGGTTATAAGATGGGGTGGTAGAAAGGGGAGGACAAGGTAAGGAAAGGAACAGGACATCAGCAGGGGAATTTTGTGGAAGGTGAGTGAAGTATATGCACATATGGACGGATGAAGGTTATGTCCCAAATCATATGGTATAGAAACATAATATTTTCACAAATTAATAGAATTTTTAAAATATATTATGTTATTGTAAGTATTCATTTTTGAGGTATATTTATCAGTAGTTGTATGCACATTGTCACACTCAAAGAAGATATTTCCCTATATTTTTCCATACATTTTTAATAAAGGGGATTGAAATATACCCTGAATTTGAATATATAATAGTCAAAATTAGTTAATTCATTTTTATATAATCATAGAATTGAGAAAAAAATCTTTTAATATATTAATCATAATCAAAACTTCAACTTTATATGTTCACTTATTGAAACTTAATGAAATTCATTCTAATCTTCTAATTGGGGAAAATATTTTGATGTTTCTTTATAAGAAACCCTTGGATGCTACATCATCATTGTAGGAAATTGTTGCCCCATCTTTTCACAATCCCTATAGATGGAAATGATGAAAGATTCATTATACCCTCAAGATACTTGTCTATAAGGAATATATATCTTGAGGAAATTTAGGGAGAAAATACAGTCAAGTGAATCCATTCTTCATTCCAACTAACTTTCCCCTGTGTTGGACATTGCAGTTAATTTTTGGTGTAAATGTCAATGACAAGACAAGTTGTAGCTCACTGACGTTAAAAATTGAACTAAAGGGCTTCCCTGGTGGAGTAGGCGGTTGAGCGCTGCAGTGTGAAGCTGTCCGCAGCCTCTGTGGCACTGGTTCAATGCCGGCTGGCCAGCAAGAATCCCACATGGCGGGATTCTCCTCAGCAGTGTATTTCCTCAGCAGTGTATTTTCTCAGTCTGCCTGTTCTGTTCCCCACTCTGTCTCTGGTGAATCCTCTCACCCTCCCACACATCTGGCATGTACCCTGGTTCTTGTATAAATAAATAAATCTTTAAAAAAAAAATTCAACTAAAGTTGGTGTAATTTCAAACATAAAGAGGGAAATAACGCTATATTTGGTATTCTAATAAGTAGTAAATACATTAATAAAAAAATTTATTTTATATACACTAATAAAAAGTATTTATTATGTAACCATTATGGAAAACAGTATAAAAATTCCTTTAAAAATTGAAATTATAAATGCCGTATAATCCAGCTATCCTAGTGCTAAGTATTTACTTGAATAATAAAAAAATACTATTCTGAAAAGATACATGCACCTTCTGTTCGTAGCAATATTATTCACAATAACCAAGAGTTGAAAATAACCCAAGTACCCATTAATGGACTAATGACTAAAGATGTGTATATATATATATATATATATATATATATCTCATATATGTGATATATATATATACACACACAATGGAATACTACTTATCTATAAAGAAATATAAAATGTGAAATCTTGCAATTTACAATGATAATAGATGAACCTAGGTATTATGCTTAGTGAAACAAATCAGATGGAGAAAGATAAACACTATTACTTCATTCATATGTGGTAAAGAAACAAATGAACAAACACAACTAAACAAACAAAAACGGACTTTTAGATTATAAGAACAAAACAATGATTGGAAGAAGGCAAGGGGAAGCATGGTGGGAAAAGTGGGTGAAAGGGGTCAACTGTATGGTGAAGCATGGAAAACTAGACTTTTGGTGGCAAATGCAATGTGGTATATACAGATGTCCATTTATATGGCTGTGCACTTGAAACTTGCATAATGTTACTTCAATGTTAATCACAGTTACTTTAGTAACATTTTTTTACTGCATCTAAAAAATAAAATGGGCCTTTAAATAAGAAAGTAGCTCAGAAACTAAGAAGGGATAACTTTTACTACACACATAAAGATTAAATTAATTACACTGAAATAATTACACTGAAATAAAAGTTAAATTAATTACAAAAGAACTGAGAATCTAAGAGAAGTGTAACAATTACTGGTAGTGAGTTAGTGTATCCAATATTGCATACTTGTGATAGTCTACACAAAACTATTTCTCTTAGGAAATTATTCAATCAAACACATAAACTTTTCTCAAAAGCACTGAAGATATTCAGAGAGGTTTTTTTAATAACATCTTAATCTTTAGTTGAAACATGCTCTCACTCTTTCTCTGCAGGGTGTTATTACTTTTAATTCAGAAGCTTCAGTAATTGATCACAGCTAGTCCATCATCTCTCATAATGTCAATGTCAAGTTTGATGTGAGAATGGATTAATGAGAAGCTGAAGAGACGATGTGTCAAAGAAGTTATTGCTAACTTAAGAATTACCTTCTGAATTTACCGTAATATGATGACTAATAGGTAGCTTTGACAGGTGTTTTTAATGCTAGCTGTGAATGATTGAATGGTAATTGTTAGCTAACTGCAATTGCATTGTTTTAGTACTTCCTGAAGGAACACACCATATTTTTGAACATAAACTTTAATCAAAATGAAATTTTGTATAATGTATTTCTTGATAATGTATTTCTCCTTCTAAAGATTTCAATATCTTGAAATAATGCAAGAAATGCATCTGATGCTTGATAAGATGACATTTAAAGAATGCTGATATACTTCAGGAAATAAACTAAAGGGAGAAAATGTCTAAAATACACCAGGATTAATAAAATTTATCAGCGTTAAATTTAAGTAGACCATCTGGTATTTTTCTTTTTTTTAAAGATTTATTTATTCATGCATACAAGAACCGGGGTACAGGCCATATGTGTGGAAGGGTGAGAGGATTCACCAGAGACAGAGTGGGGAACAGAACAGGCAGATTGATCGAAATACACTGCTAAGGGAAGCAGTGGGCGAGACAGGAGAGGCCTGCCAAGCCATGTGGGATTCTCACCAGGCGGCAGGGATTGAACCCGTGCTGCAGAGGCTGTGGACAGCTTCACAGTGCTGTGCTCAACTGCCTGCACCACCAGGGGAGGCCCTGGTATTTTTTTCTTTCTGGCTTATTTCGCTAAGCATGATCCCTTCCAGCTCCATCCATGTTGCTGCAAATTGCAGTTTATATTTTTTGATTGCTGAGTAATATTCCATGGTGTATATGTACCACATCTTCTTGATCCAGTCATCTATTTTTGGGAATTTGGGTTGTTTCCATAGCTTAGCTATTGTAAATAGTGCTGCTATAAACACAGGGGTGCAGGTGCCCTTTTGAATTAATGTTTCTGCAATGGTCTCACTCATAGCAGGAATTTAGAAAACCTAAATAAGGCCCAGAAAAAAATCCCAATTATAATAAGGTAAAAATCAAAATCAACAAGCAACTATAAACCAGAAACACACTACAGGGGCGGGGGGTGGGTGAGGAGGGAGTAGGATCAAAACAAGAGGGGTGGAAATTGTATGGGGACTATAACCAAGATGAAAATGCATACATTGTGCAAAAATGAAAAATGATGTAAAAAATGTATAAATTAATTTTTTTTAATTTTAAAAAATAAATTTAAGTAAAGACATGAAAGTTTGACATGGACACAATATAAAATCCAATTGGGGTTTTTCTAGCAATAGATAATGACACATCTGTGACTTTTATTTTGCATTGCAGTAGTTCAGAATACATAAACTCTACAAGTATTTTAACTTGTTATTTTTTATATAAATATAAAAAATTATATAATGTATATCCTGAAATCAGGAAAGTAGATCTACACCATGAAGACTGAAAGATTAGGAAGAAATAGATGGAAACAGAAGTCTAGTGAAAACGGGATAGCATAGCGGTCTGTTAAAAATATGTTTTATTCAGACCTCCCTGGTGGTGCAAGGGGCTAAGATGCAACCTATGAAGCTATTTGCAGCCACTGCAGCACAAGTTCGATCACCGGCCAGGGAGCTACCCATATGGCGCACCAGACCCCTCCTGACTAGCCCGCTGCTCCCCTCAGCAGTGTATTTCAGTACATCTGTCTGTTCTGTTCCCCACTGTGTCTCTGGTGAATCCTCTTCACCCCACAATTCTGGCCTGTACCCCAGTTCTTATATGCATAAATAAATCTTTAAAATAAAATAATTTTTTTTAAGATGCTTTATTCTGCTGATTAAGAAAAAGGACTTGGGCAGAGGTTAGATTGATGCTATTTCTATATACTCCCAAAAATAAAATGGGAAAATAGAAATTTTGAATAAAACTAGAAGTAATCAAATATTTATCATTCATAAAATATTACTTAAAGAAAATCTCAGAAACATCATTCCAGTAAAGTCAGGCTAGGTCCTTCAAATTAATGTTATCAATAAAAAAAAAAAGCAACAAAAAGTACAGCTAAGCTGTTTTTATTTTTAATCACATAAGTAGTGCTAAAGATCTGAAAAGCAAGATGAACAATTTGAATTAATTGTAAAGGGTTTATATAAACACTCTTGAAGTAAAATAAAGTTGGGTGGTTTAATCAAGAAAATATAAAGTTTTATTGTAAAGCAATAATGAATGAAAGGGAATAGAAAATTGCACAAATGGAACCTAATAAAGAACCCAGAAACAGTCCCACTCGTAAATGAACACGATGGGAGGCAGCAGTGACACAGGGGACAGTAGGCAAGGGGAAATCTCTTCAATAATGGTAATGGAGATGGGCATCCATGTGTCAGAGTCTATTGTCTCTCAACCACACTATGTGATAAATTCTTGTCCCTTAGTTTTTGGTGTTCTCCCAAGGAGAAACACTAGATGGAAAACAAATAAAGGAAGGAAGGAACTAATATCTTTTTCTTACATATATCCTGTAACAATGATATCAACACAGTGGCAGTACACTGAAGGTAATTGCTAACTACTGCAGGGTTCAGCAGCAGCAGCAGGAGAGTGGCTCCCAGAGTCTTTTCAATTCCAACATCAGTGGTAGCATGACCTTCAATAGCTCTATATGCTTCTAGTTCACTAACATTTCAAAGCAAAACCATTAATTATTTTATTTGATTATTAAATAACACCTTGGGTTTCCTTCCAGCTTCCTCTGCCTTACCCAGGAGGTCCCCAAAAGATAAATGTGATTAACAATAGCATGAAGTAATCCTTATTGGAATCCAATTTCGGTCCAGCAGTACTTAATATAGACCATTGTCTTAGCTTTCTAAACATACAAAATTAAATTAAAAAATCTATCCTTTAAAAATTTATACTTTAGCTTGGGGTGTGTATTCCCATATTGCCTTACCCTGGTTATAGTAAAGACTTGGTGGGAAAAGAGATGAAGTTCTACCCTGGCACAGTTATGAAGCCACATTGCAAGTAAAATCAGCTATACTTGGCTCAAATCCATTTACTCTGATGAATTAGGAGTGACTCAATTTAATTGAAAATCAACACCACACATTATTATTAGATAAAGTTATAAAATGATTTGCTATAGCAGCAGGGACTTACAGGTCTTGTGTGCAACATAAAATTTTAATGAAATGGGCATTTAAAGACTACCATTATAGTATATCATGTGGTCTATAATTAAATCATTAAATTATTTTCACATAATAAATCAAGATAAATGCAAGGTTTGGGATTTAAAACAACAACCAAAGAAAGCAAATGAGTGTGAATTTTACTAACAACATATTGTTATATAATATAAACAAATACATCCAGGGACCTCCCTGGTGGTGCAAGGGGTTAAGACACAGCACTATGAAGCTATCCACAGCCACTGCAGCACAAGTTCGATCCCCGGGCAGGGAGGTGAATTCACATGGCACAGCAGACCTCTTTTGACTCGCCTGCTGCTCCCCTCAGCAGTGTATTTTCAGTCAATCTGGCTGTTCTTTTTTTTTTTTTCCCTTAAACATTTATTTATTTATTTATACAAGCACTGGGTACAGTCGGAATCGCGGGAGGGTGAGAGGATTCACCAGAGCCAGAGCGGGGAGCAGAGTAGTCAGAAGGACCGAAGTACACTGCTGAGGGGAGCAGCAGGCAGCAGGAGAGGTCTGCGCGCCATGTGGGACCCTCCTCTGGTGGCCAGGGAGCAGCCGGGGATTGAACTGGCGCTGCAGAGGCTGCGGGCAGCTTCGCAACCCAGCGCTCAACCGCTGCGCCACGGGGAGGCCCCAATCTGGATGTTCTGTTTCCCACTCTGTCTCTGGTGAATCCTCTCAACTCCCCCAAACCCACACCTCTGGCCTGTACCCCAGTTCTTGTATGTATAAATAAAATCTTTAAAAATAAATAAAGGGCCTCCCCTGGTGGTGCAGTGGTTGAGCGCTGGGCTGCGAAGCTGCCCGCAGCCTCTGCAGTGCCCGTTGGATCCCTGGCCACCGGCAAGGGTCCCACATGGCACAACAGACCTCTCCTGCCATGCCCGCTGCTCCCCTCAGCAGTGTATTTCATCAGTCTGCCTGTTCTGTTCCCCATTTCTGGCTCTGGTGAATTCTCTCACCTCTCGCGCTTCTGACTGTACCCAGTGCTTGTATAAATAAATACATCTTTAAAAATAAATAAATAAATAAATAAATAAATAAATAAATAAATAAATAAAAATAAACAGATATGCCCAGCAGTGCAGGACACTGAAGAACTAATTGTTTTGTCAACAAAATAAGACTTACATTTAGAAACAGAACTTTTTTTTCTATGTCATATGCTCTGAGATGCTAAAGGATTTGATATATAGAACAGATCCCCAGACTGTTTTGTGATATACTGGGTCAGTGTGATAGATTCCCCAGTGTCCATTCCAACCCAACTGGTTAGTCTCTAACCACTGTCATCTCAATTCTTTAGCCAGGGAGAGATAAAAAAAGAGAGAGCCCTTAAAGAAAAAACAGAAATAAATTTGGGGACATTTGTTTATTTTAATGTGTACTTTTATATTTTGGGGATTACATATGATTTGGGAATAAAGTTAGTCAAGATTATGGCCTATTAAAATGATGGATCCAAGTAATGGTAACTGACAAAAGGCAGGGGAGGGATGGGCACTTAAACCTACATTCTGATGGAATATTAATAGTAGGCACTATAAATGTATATGCTTTCTGCTTTTGACAAGAGTGGCTGAGAGAGCCTTGCAACACTTTAGGGAGCACCTAGATTTAATATGAGTGTAGAACTGCACCACAGCAGGGCATACTCCTGTATCAGAATTATGTTCTCATGAGCAAACATAGTAAATCCTTACTATAAGAAAGAAAATAAAGTAGTTCTCTATTTCCAACCTAAGGGTCGATCTTATGATTGAAGCTCAGAGTCACAGTTACTGTAGAGGGAAATCTAGAACTAACATTTTCCCTTTGACTAGGACATTTCAATTACAGGAATATATTATGATAACAAATGAATCAATAAAGCATGTATTACTACAAGTTAGTTTATGCGATATTTTTCAATCATAAACAAAACTGTAACAGGAAGGCTTAAGGAGAAAAAGCAAATGAGAAAACCAGCAAAATGAGAAAACAGCAAATTAGATTAACTTCTTAAGCATAATTTCATAGACATAAGCAAAAAGAAAGTTTTTAGAAGAATTGTATTAGAGCTATTTCCATCTCAATAGCACGCCTACCCTCTGGACATCATGCAATTCCACTAGCTTCTCAACACAGACTTGCACCTCCACATTGCCACTGCAACCCAAGACCCTGTCATTGACACTGTAGGTGGTAGTCCTGCACCCACAGGAGGTTTGAACCTAGTACTCATGTACCTACACACAGACTTCATACTATCTCTCAGGAAACTGGCTCCCTTGCTCTCAATTGTTGTGATTCCATTCCACAAATAGTCATCTCCTATCATCTCATCATCACTCTGCCACCTGCATTCTCCAATCCTCCCATTTTTCTATCTGTACCAGTATCTTACCACTTGTAACTCAGTCCAAAGTTTCTCACTCATTAATTCTTGCTTAACAGTTTTTTTTCCCCCTTTCACTTCTAACAAAAGTCTCCATCTTTGGATATTGGCATCTCTTAAGTTCTTTTTGTAAATGCTTATTTTTCCAAAATAGATTTTATTTCTTTGGACTTGATGGTTCATGACACCCCTACCCTCTCATCTGATGATTGTATTCTTCCACTTAGTAGGTAGTATTTTCACAATAAACTATTAATCCATTATCTGCTACTATCCTAAGCTTGATGTCATCATTTTATGTATCTACTTCCCCACAGATCCATTTCTGCCCTCCCAGCTAAGACTAAAATTAAGCTCATGGGCAGGTTTGCAAATTTCTCTTGTATCACTGCAGTGGTTTTAACAGCTATATCAATAATTGTCCAGATTCCTTCATTATTTCTAGTCCTGACTTAAGTCAGCAATTATTTATGTTTTTTCTATTTTAATATACTTTGGTCAAGTTGGGAGCATGAGCAGTACATTCATTTTCCTGTTGCCACTGTGACAGCAGACCACAAACATAGTAGCTTAAAACAACTGAAATTTATTCTCTGATAGTTCTGGAGGCTAGAAATCTCAAATAGCCTCATAAGTTTAAAACTTAACGTATCAATATATTGGTTCCTTCCAAGGGAAAAAAAATCTGCTCCTTGCTTCTTCCAGTTTCTGGTAGCAGCTAGTATTACTAGGCTGAAGTCACACAACTCCAGTTGCTGCTTCTGTCTTTATATTAACTGGCATATGTCATCACATCTGCCACTGCCTCCCTCTTACAAGGACACTAGTGATTACATGTACAGCCTACCGAGATAATCCAGGATAATTTCCTTTTCAAAATGCTTCATTTAATCACACCTATGAAGTCAATCTTGCCATATAAGGTTATAAACACAGATTCTGAGGGTTAAAATGTAAATATCTTTGGTGGCAATCATTCACTTTACCATAGGCTAAGTGCCCCACACATACCATAGTCATTCATAGGAAACAGCTTGAGGGTTACAGGCAGTAGCTGCAAAGCCATGGAGGCAGACAGGGCTTCCTGAGAAGCACATTAACTTGGCTCAGGGTGAAGATACTCTGATACATCTTTAGAATGAGAGGCCCCAGCCTGTCCTCAAGCACTTGCATTTTTCCTTCATCCCCTGCCAGCTATAGCATTTTCAGTTTCCTTCTTCCTGCCCAGTTCTGGCAGCTCTGACCTTAATATTAGACACTAAAAGTAACCTTCATAGTTCCTTGTCATAATACAGGAAGATAATAGTTCTACTCAGCACCCTAATCCATGTGGCTCAGGAAAATATCCAACACAAGGGGCCTCCCCCGGTGGCGCAGCAGTTGAGCGCTGGGTTGCAAAGCTGCCTGCAGCCTCTGCAGCAGTGGCTCGATTCGCCGGGCAAGGGTCCTACATGGCGCGCAGACCTCTCCTGCTGTGCCCGCTGCTCCCCTCAGAAGTGTATTTCATCGATCTGCCTGTTCTGCTCCCTGCTCTGGCTCTGATGAATCCTCTCACCCTCCCGCGCTTCTGACTATACCCAGTGCTTGTATAAATAAATAAATAAATCTTTAAAAAATAAAGTTATTTAAAAAAAAAAAGAAAAAGAAAATACCCAACACAAAACACCTGACTAAATGCTTGATACTGTTCTGGGAGAAGAAATTTCTTACTAGACTATGAGATATTAGGTTATAAACTAAACCTTGAAATTTGAGTGTTCTACTAGGAGTATTCATAAAATAAGACTTAAGGCTTTTCTGGGCATGGATTTCATTTGTTCAAGATAATTATTTTTTCATGTTAAAGCATCATACATATCTGGAGTCTTACAGAAACATCAATAGAAAAATGCAAAAAGTGACTTATCAACCATTTAACTCAATGCAAATGAAGGATTTTTCTCAATAACAAGGTGGTAGTGAATTCCAAATATGAATTTGGAATTAAAAGGGATTCACTGTTTGCTCTAAGCATACAAACATCATTCTGCTGAGAAGCTCTGTTCTTATACTATAGTAAATATAAAAACAATCATTAATTCATTCCTTCTATGACTCTTACGTACAAATAGTCACTTAACACAAATCTAAACTTTTACCATTTTATCTTAAAGACATTTCAGTAATATTTTCAAACCTTAATAAAACTATTTTGTGATCCTTTCAAAAAAAGTAACCATGAAATTTTGTACTTGCTAATTCTCTCCAATTCAATTTTTGTTTAATTATTTAAATTTCTTTTTTCTAAGATAAACACATGCAATTTGCAGCAACATGGATGGCGCTGGAAGGGATCATGCTCAGCGAAATAAGCCAAAAAGAAAAACAAAATACCGGATGGTCTCACTCATAACAGGAATCTAGAAAACTTAAATAAGGGACCAGGAAAATGAATAACTATAAGATTATAAGTGAAAATCAAAATCAACAAAAAACTATGAACCAGAGACACTTTTAGGGGGCGGGGCAGGAGGGGAGGGATTGGGGCAGAATGGGGGGGCTGCAATTGTATGGGGAATATAACAATAAAATTTATTATTTAAAAAAAAAATAAAAATAAATTTCTTTTTTCTCAAGATTAGAAATTAAGAATTTTAGTTGTTACAAAGGAGTCTGTTGGACCTCTGATTCTAAAATGAGATCTTTTTCAAAGTGAAATATATGAATTACGAACTGATAGAAAACACAGAGATACAATTACATAGGTGTCTATGAATGCCAAGAAATGAGAGGACTATTCAAGTGAGGCAATGAAAAAACACTTTCAGATGAAATAGCCATGGAATATACAGAAACATGATTTCGATACTTACCTCAGTTCTCCAATTCTTCATGCATCTCACAAATTTAGGCCAGTAAAAAAAAAATCCCAAACCTGAGAATGTAAAAAGAAAAAAATGCAATGTAAAAACTGCATTCATAATCTTTTAAAATATAATGGAAGGTGTTACACACCATATAGTACATGTCAGAATCGAAATTACAGTGCAGATAGTTTCGAGAAACAGAAATTTTAGCGTTAACTAGAAGAAAAGATCACTTCTTAGAAGCAAAAGCTAATTACTCAGTATCTAAATTTATTCATATGTGCAGTCATGTAGTTTGCTAGGATTTTTCAAGTTAATTAAAAAGGCAATGTTAAGTATTTTTCAGTTAATTAGCTCATAATTTTATAAATTTATGCAAATTAATAAACAATTCAGTAACTTAATGATTTATACATTTTTATGTTAACCCCCAAAAAGCAATTTAGAATACATGTTATTATAACTCCACTTTGGAATAATTGCTGAATTTTAGAACAAAATGTCCACTCTGAAGTAAAACTGAAGAATCACATGATAAAGGAGAACAGTGTCCTATCTCAGGGAAAGATAAAGTTCAGACACTGCTTGGCAGAAAAACCAATAATGCATAGAGTAATGTAACAACAAAGCAGAATAATTGATTCTGGACAATATAGAGGCAGAAAAACTTCCTGAAATAGATCAGGCTAATCCCTGAAAGTCATGTAAGTAGTTAAAACATTCAGAGAGAAAGATTAGACAGATAACTAGCAAGGTAGCCAGAGATGCTTAATAAAATGAGACCAAAAAACTGTGTCTGTTTTCATGTGTGTCCATGTCCATGTGTGTCTGTATGAATTAGAGTCTCTGTTCATGTTTTTTTAATTGGAAGGTTCATCTTTCCCTTATCAAATTGTAAAGGCATTTTGAAATTAGGAATGGCAACGTTTTGCCTAATACTTATGATTTTCCAGTTTGACATTTGTCCTTCATGTACGTATGTACAGAGGAATTTTGTTTGTTTGGTCAAATATTTAAATTATTTTCTTTTATGTCATGTGTAGGGTAAGGAAAAATGTCAGGCTTTTCTGCCCTCCCGCCATCAGGATAGATGATGGATCCTTGTGGTCCTGAATGCATGCCTGATGGCGGGCACCTGGAGTAGGGTGTAGGCCTAGGTAGATGGGATTCACCTGAGCTAAGACTGCTTTTAAGGGGGCCTCACGGGGACGCCAGCAGCAGCAGAAGCCGAAAGAGAAGAAGCCCGAAGCAGAAGCAGAGAACGCCAGAGTGTCCAGATAGAGTGAGGATTTGCTGGGGGCTGGGAGGACTGCCAGCCTCCCGGCCCCCCAGGACCCCTGCCTGCCATGTGCCTGGTGAACCCCAATAAAAAAAACCTGCAAAAACCCACTAAGGACTCTGACTCCTCCTTTACCCAGTCTGCATGGGATCAGAAAATCTGCACTGTGTCCTGTCCTGCCTCTACATCATGCATTTCATATACCAATTTAGAGTCCTCCAAATCTTTTGGTCAGTTCCATAAAAACATAGTAAGTATTCATTCAGCATCTACCCTGAGTATCCTTGTTGCAAAGTATACAGTAGTGAACAAGATAAATTAGGAGTAAGTTGTGGTGGCAGGAAGGCACAGAGCAGGATCTCTATGATCCAAACAGACAGGTAAAGGAGAGTCCTGGCGCCCTCGGTGGCTTTTTCAAGCTTTTATTGAGCTTTTTACACCATCTGTAGTGTGGCAACCAAGTACACGGTAGGCCAGGAAGCTGGCAGGCCTCCCAGCAAGTCTTCACTCTTTCTGGGCTCTCTAGCATTCTCTCAAGGGCTCTGCTGCTGCTGCCATTGCTGTTTCCTATTTCTTTGTGCTTCTTTCACTCTCGTTCTGCTGGCATCCTGGTGATGCCGCCTTTAGAAGCCCAGTCTCTCAGCCCAGGTGTGCCCACCTATGCCTGCCCACAGCCTACTCCAGGTGTCTGCCATGAGGCATGCATGTAGGATCACAAAGGTCTATCATTAATGCTAATGGTGGGAGGGCAGAAAACCCTGACTTTTCACTTACCTGACAAAGTCCTCACTGAATTCATAGCTATTGTGCCAACAGGCACAGAGCAGGTTCACGCTCGATTCAGACAGCCAGATAAAGGAGAGTCCAGGAGCCCTCGTTGGATTTTTCAGGCTTTAGTGCTCTCTCAGGGAACCAGGTACAGGGGCGCATCAGGCAACGAGGCTAGCATGCAAGGAGCAGACTGGGGCAGGGAAGAGGGGCTGGAAGACAGGCAGACAATGGAGCCTCACAGACACCCATGAGTCTTTACCCTTTCTCTGGGCTCTCTCTGTCATGATCTCATGGTCTCAAATCTTCTGTACCCACACCGCTCTCACAGCCATCCCCCGAAAGCCGACCTCCAGTCTCTGAGTGATGCCACCCTTACAGCCATGCCCCCCAGGCTCAGATGTGCACACTTAGGTGTGCAGGCGCACCCATACTCCAGGTGTCCATAATCAGGCATGTGTGCCCCACACCCATGCACCATCTGCATTAACACTATCAAGGCCACAGGTGACAGCCACAGAGGCTAGTGGTGTAAAAAGCCTTATTAACTCATTTATCCTAAAATACTCTATGAAAAAAGTGTAAACTATGAGACTATCATAAAGATTGCAAGTTAGAAGGATGGGAAAACTACAGGCTTCTCTGGCTGCTCATTACACCAACAATCCAGGGACGTCAAGGATTATTTCCTATAGGAAGTGATTTTTAAGTGGAATATGAATAGCAAGTTATATATTTATAATTGTGTAAGGTCAGGAACAGGACACAGTGCAGGTTTTCTGATCCCATGCAGACCGGGTAAAGGAGGAGTCAGAGTCCTCAGTGGGTTTTTTGCAGGTCTTTTATTGGGGGTTCACCAGGCATATGGCAGGCAGGGGTGCTGGGGGACCGGGAGGCTGGCAGGCCTCCCAGCCCCCAGCAAATCCTCACTCTATCTGGGCTCTCTGGTGATCTCGGCTTCTCCTCAGCTTCTGCTGCTGCTTTCTCGGCTTCTGGCGTCCCTGTGACGCTGCCCTTAAAAGCACAGTCTTAGTGCAGGTGTACCCACTTCAGGTGCCCGCCATCAGGCATGCATTCAGGATCACAGGGTTCCCTCATCTATCCTGATGGTGGGAGGGCAGAAAAGCCTGATACCTTTTACCTTACTCTACAAATTGCATACAACAAAATGTATACAAATATAAAAAAGATTACTTCTCTGTTTAAATCTTTTCCAGTTCCCTATTTCACTCATAGTAAATGCCAAAGTCCTACTCTATCAGAAATTAAGTTCAAAAAGTAATGAAGGTAGTAAATATGATATAAATATCACTTATAGTTACTGTCATTTTAGGACCAAAATATTTTTAAGACTGCTTTTATGTTTTTAACCCTAAATTCTTTTCTTGTGGCACATCTGCATTTTTGTCAATCTATTATCATAAGATTATTTTGTAACCATATACACTGTTATTTTAGTTCTAACTTTTTTAGTGTTTATTATTTAAAAATCATATGTACTAAAAATAAAAAAAAATCACCTGTTACCATTACGTCTGCTTCTCCCATTCTCTTTTTAATTTTGCTGTAGCGTTACCATTACGTCTGCTTCTCCCATTTTCTTTTTAATCTTGCTGTAGGGTAAGGAAAAATGTCAGGCTTTTCTGCCCTCCCACCATCAGGATAGATGATGGAACCCTGCGGTCCTGAATGCATGCCTGATGGCGGACACCTGGAGTAGGGTGTGGGCCTAGGTAGATGGGATTCACCTGGGCTAAGAATGGGCTTTTAAGGGAGGCGTCACGGGGATGTCAGCAGAAGCAGAGAAAGAAGCTGAAAGAGAAGCCAAGAGCAGAGAAGCAGAGAGAAGGCTGGAGAGCCCAGAAAGAGTAAAGACTTGCTGGGGGCTGGGAGGCCTGCCAGCCTCCTGGCCCCCCAGCGCCTCTGCCTGCTATTTAACTGGTAATCCCAATAAAAGACCTGCAAAAAAACACTGAGGACTCTGATTCCTCCTTTACCCGGTCTGCTGGATCAGAAAACCTGCTCAGTGACCATTCCTGCCCTTACACTTGCCAATTAGGCAGTCTTTTTACTATACCACTAACATGCTTCCATTTTGTCGAATTGAATTGTCAGTTCTCAGTGCTCTCAACCTACTAACAGCATTTGACACAACTAATCACAATTTCCTCCAAACATTTTATTCAATTGGTCTCTAGGACAATTGCTCTGTTCTCCTTCCTCTTGGTCACTTATTTCAAATTTACTGGCTTGCCCATTTATTCAATAAATATACACCTTCCCTCAATACCAGACACCATTCTACAAATACAATAAAAACAGACAAAAATTGGGCCTCCCTGGTGGCCTTGGAGGTAAGTCTCAGCACTGTCACTGCTAGAGTCTGAATTTGATCCCTGGCCAGGGAGCTAACCCACATATGGCACAGCAAACCACTCCTCTCTCACCCACTGCTTTCCTTAGCAGTGCATTTCAGTAGATCTGCCTGTTCTGCTCCCCACTCTGTCTCTGGTGAATCCTTTCACTGTCTGCACTTCTGGTCTGCATCCAAGTTCTTCTATGTAAAAATAATAATTAAAAAACAGACAAAAATTTCTGATTTCAAGGTAGTGATAAAAAATTAGTTTATAGATAGAGAGGGAAAGAATTTAAAAGTGAAGGTCAAAATAAGTGGGTATTGTAAGGACTTCCTCCAAAATTGCTTCCTTATTTCCTTCACTCTCTGCTCAAATATTTCCCTAATCACATTATCAGAGCAGGCATTTCTGAAGCAGCTATTTTACATTGCACAAGTTTTCCATTTCCCCTCCCTCTTCTTAATCAATTTTTCTCTGAAGGAATTATACTATCTGATGAACTCTATTATTTAACTTGTTTGTTAATTTATATTCTCTCTTCTCTTACTGGAATGCAAGCACCTTAAAACAAGGAACCAGGGCCTTTACCTTTTTGGTCATTGCTCAATCCCCAGAATACAATACAGAGTAGAAGATCATGAACTTTCCATTGAATTTATAACTCTAAGAAACAGGCAAGATTATATTCCTTTTATAGATGAGAAAACCTGAGACTCAGTGAATTTATACAATGAATCAAAATCACATTGTGCAGTGGCAAAGTCCACAAAGAAGCCTAAGAAAGAAGTTTCCTCTTGTTTTCATTTTGCTTTTGGTCAGGCTTATAAAAATTTCCATTACAAAAGAAGAGAGAAAAAAAATCAAGTGAATAGTTTTTGTCCTTCAGGTGTTTTCATAATATATAAAACATATTAGAACACTTTGAAATAGGTGGGAATCTTTTCAAATATTAACTGCCTTTGACCCATTTAGTGTTTATATTGAGTGTCGAAAACGAATTTCATACAAGAGTTATGCATGCGAACTGGTCTCACTTTTTTCCCTTTCTTTTCTTGACATGTCTTGTAGCTTGATTCGCTCCAGTAGAAGAGTACAAATAATTCACTGAGCTATTTGATATGGACAATGAACAACCAACCCATGTGAGATATTCAGAGGTTGAAATGTGAAAGGAAATTACTGTGGGAGGGAGATGAATCCAAGGACCACATCAGCAAACTGTGAGAATGCATAGATGTAACAGGGATGCAAGCCAACATTCATGCCTGAAAGCTGCCCTGGAAAAAGGTGCTATTATTATCCCACTGAGATGCTGTATTAAAGAACACAGATGACTAGTCACATCTAAAACTGTAAAAATATCTAGGTTGTATCAGTAAGGTCACTTTTATGGTTATTTGATTCTATACCATTATGTATTTTATTAAATCTTTAGGGCTCAGATTTATACAAAATTATTTTCTTCTCCATGGTATTTTTTTTAATCTGAGACTGACAGGTATTTCTCTACTCATCTGTTTTAAATAGCTAGCGCCTTAACTACCAAAATTAGTCAGATGAAGAATTTAGGTGAAGATTTGATGACTACTGAAATGGCTGTCAACCACTTGATTTTAAAAATTGCCTGCACTGTGGTTCTTCTTTTCACTTCAACTCCGAGAGTGCTGACAGGACTGCCTCAGTTCTGCTCACTGTGCCAGCCCACACTAGTCCATCTTATCTAGATAATTTCTTTGGACAGAGAAGGGAAGGGATACAGAAACAAAAGTAAGGTGGAAGATTTTGCTTAGTCTCTTTAGGACACAGAACTTAGAATCATTCAGAAAAAGGGAGGGAGGGAGGGAGGGAGGGAGGGAGGGAGGGAGGAGGGAGGAAGGAAGGAAGGAAGGAGGAAGGAAGGAAGGAAGGAAGGAAGGAAGGAAGGAAGGAGGAAGGAAGGAAGGAAGGAAGGAAGGAAGGAAGGAAGGAAGGAAGGAAGGAAGGTTTAAGGTGCTTGCATTCCAGGAAGGAAGGAAGGAAGGAAGGAAGGAAGGAAGGAAGGAAGGAAGGAAGGAAGGAAGGAAGGAAGGAAGGAAGGAAGGAAGGAAGGAAGGAAGGAAGGAAGGAAGGAAGGAAGGAAGGAAGGAAGGAAGAAGATGTCCAGAAACCTGAGGAAATAAGTAGTAAAACTCAAGTAGGAAAAGAGTAGAACAACTCAGTAAGCCTCACTGGCGGTTGGAGAATAAGACCTAAGTCTGATCTGAGAATCTGTTAACATAACTTTCAGAGAGCTCTGAGTAACCAGTTCTGGCTGCTGTTCTGCAGTTTTACATTCAGGTGCCTACCTGGACCAGGAGAGTTCAGTGTGGGGAAAACAAAGGTGATAAAGAGATGTTGCTTCATCTACATGTTCTGCTCTCTGTTTTACAAGGCAGACACACTGTATATTACATAATCCTGCGATCTATGGGATAAATACAACTAACACAAATGAGATAGTCCTCTCAACATACATCTAGACTACTTTAAGTGTAGGTCATAGACATGACCCAGATAAAGCTGCTCAGTTATGCTTCCCCCGGCTATAATAGGATCCCACTGATTAGACGTTGCAATCTACCCTGCAGGAATCTGGCAGTTCATACTTCCATGAATGTCCAGAAGACTATTGCTGACCAACACATTAATGAGCACCAGTTTTCCTCTGTATTATTTGGAAAAGGAAATTTTATTTGACCCAATAGACATGTTTCTTTTCTGTGAGTGCAAATCTACTGGGACAACTGACAATTGTCAATACAAAGTTTGTGCTAAGAATTCAACAATTTGTATTGGGGCTTCAGTTGAGAGGAAAGGAAAACCCTGCTTTTTAATATCATCCACACGTGCAAACACATATTAATAAAAGCAGATAAGTTTATATTTATATATATGTATGTGTCCATATATATGTGTGTGTATATTTATGACTAGATATACCTGTATTACATATAATACACATACACATATATATATTAAGTTTTTAAGTTTCCCTAATTGCTTTTGGAGTGGCAATGGTGTTACAAAAAGAAAGGATTATAGACTTAAGTAATTTATTAAACAGAAGGTTTTTTCAATATAAATATATATGATTTGAAAGGAATTAGACTGATCTTTATAATAAAAGTATTTTTCCAAGCATTTTAATTACAGATTTTCATTATTTCAAACTTCTCCAGAGAGGCAATGTAATATAAAAGTGTCATCGAATGTAACAGGTATGAATGATGCCTTAACTCTGCCTTGTAAAATTTTTATGTAAAATTGAGTAGGGAACTGAAAACTCAGACTTAAAAAACCACTAACTTGAAATTTAAATGTTCTTAGCTCCATTTTCCACAAAATATCCAAACTAGCTTTGCCAGAAAAATCAGATATAAGCAGCTGAATGAAGAATATATGTATAAAACACACTGGAGTTTTACACTAACCTATATACAATAATTGACTTAAAGAATGAACCAACAAGTAGAATTTGAATGAGAGAAGATGATTATTTAAGATGAAAGGAACTCTCTTGTCCATGAATAATGAATATGCAAACACTGATTGAACATTGTGTCCTAGATAGAAGTCCCTCAGCATAGGTATAGTCCACAAATCATGGGTAAAAGAGAACTAAATGAAATTATCAACTTTGTATAAGGTTTTGTTCCTTAAAGAGATGGGATGACATGGGAACAGAGAGAAAAGTGAGACAACTTTCAAGGTTGTACTGACACATCTGTGGCACCTGCAGCTACTGCCCCTACCCGAACAGAACCATTGGTTGCTTCTTCCTGCTCTCACCTGAGAACAAAGTGCAACTACAACAAGCCTCTTTAGTTACATGTTCAATGGGCGCAGGACATTCCTCTCTCCTACACACTCACTTTGCATTTCTACTTTCATTAGGTTGCTCTGCTCTCTCTTATGTGGCTTCACATCTGGAATCACCTCTTAGAATAGCCAAAACACTGGTATCTGATGGACCATCTGGATGACTTAAGTTCCTGGGATGTCCAGAGCCCAGGTTCTGTCTCAGAAGTATGATCTGATGAGTTATTGTGTTAAGATCTCCAAAACATAATTTTCCTTTAAAAACAGTATGTTTCTCAAACGAAAATAAGAATAGAGATAAAAGTAAATGCTAAGAATGACCAAAATCCAAGAGTATATTTAAACATCAATGCCTATTAATATTCCTCCCTATTTGTACCTATGTTATTTTCTTCTTTCTCTCCTTTACATTGTTTGCATGTGTATATGGGTGAACACACATTCCTGCTTATTTACTGTATTTTCATTCTCCTTTTCCTTTTGTCTTTTACCCAGGACCCACTGAGCATGTAGGCAAATAGCTTCAGGGCTAGGAGTACATTTCCATTCCCAAAGGCAAAGACACTGATTCCTGACACCTAGCACATAACAATTCCTTGGGATAAGATATAAATTTCAATAGTCCTGAATGAGAAAAATTCTATATAACCCAGCATCTTTGTCAATTGAGTCATCCTCTCTGGCTAATAGTGACCCCATAGACAAGCACTTAATTCTTTTAACATCAAATTATAAACTTAGAAATAAAAATATTCTCACACATGGCCATTCAATTATCAAAAACAAGTCACCTTGAATGTATACATCAAAGAATATTTTACTCACAGTATGAAATTGAAGATTATTTATGAAAATAATTATGCTTTATAAATGACATTATCATATTGTGCTATTGAAAAATTCAACTAATTGCCTCATAAGGATGAAAAGTGTACCCAGTACAGCAGCTTGCATTCTTAATAAGACAAAGACCATTAGTGTTGACACTCTTTCTGCTAGACTACTAATTAATGCATTTGTGTAACAGTAAAGAAATGTCCAATCAAAAAACCCCTTCTCTTATATATATATAATAATTTTGTTATAGTTCATGATCTATACTTTACTAATAAAAATAGTAATGAGACTAAATAACCTCTTCTTGGTTTGACATATATTGGAAAGAATGATAGAATAGAATTGCCCATATTTCCTTCATGTAAATGTATACATGTACAGATTTACATTTTTATGATTTTTTTTCACTTACATCTTTAATGAAAACTTTCCAACTATGTGCCAGGTACTTGTATGAACACTAATCCTTATGTAACTCTACTCATCAGGTCTGATTGTTCCCATTTTATTGGTGAGAATAATGAAAACTGAAACATGTAGATAACTTGCTGAAGGACTCAAATCTGCTGAGTGGAAAAGCTGGGTGTTTTTGAATCCAAATCCAAAGTTTGTCCTACCACGAGGGTCATACAATCCCACACATGTATATATTTTATTTTGTAAATGATGGACAAAGATAAAATGGCCTCCAGAAAAGCCAGACATAAAGGTACTTTGAAATAAATGTGTCTTTCCTTTTCACTTTTATGTCTCTGATTTCCCTTTGCTGTTTATATCATTTGGAACTGCCAAATATTCACATTGGAAATGCAGCAAAGTTCACGAAAGCTGAAAGTGAGCAATGAGGATTCTTCTATACCATTAAATTCTTCACAGTTACTCCATTTAACTGACAGATACAAAGAGGCTTCCTTGTGACATTCATCATACTACCCTATACTGCTCCAAGTTTGGTCTCAATGACAAATGTTTGAATTTAATCAGCCGTTTTCTTCCACCTTTCCTTTAAAGACATTGATCAAGCTGTGATGACAGAGCTGTGATAAAATATTAGGCTCTGAGAAATGCTGAGCTGGCTTTGAATCTACTACTATTTGAGCACAAGGAAACAACTTGAGGGACATCTGTTATTTTTCTTTGATATTAACTGTCCTCTTTCATTTGAGGCTATATATGTTTTGGTAAGAGTTGTAGAATCTATAAATGTTCAAGACATTTTTCAAGAAGCTCATGACTCTCAATGGATAAAAATAGACACACATGCTAACAATATCATTTAAATAACAAAAAGTCAAAAAGCCACAACACTGGAGGATTTGGAATATAGAATTTCATTCAATGAGTTGTTTCCTATACATGGAAAGAGAATTCCTTTAAACTTCTTTATATGTTATATCTTCCATTTAACAGAAAGCATAATATAGATTACTTTGCATATAACTTGATAGTTTGTTTCTTAAAGTCATATTTTCCTATACTGTTAAATAAACTACTCTCCCCTTTCTTATGCATAGTGGAAATGCATGTACTCAATATTTCTTAGAGATAATTGCATTTTAATATGCAACTATTTTCTCACTCTTTTACATATCATCCTATTCAATTAATCACCATTTACAATAAGTTTCATGAAAATAGATATTGAAAAATAGAAAGCATGCAAAATTATCATGCTACTGTGCTAAATATAAAAACTAAAGAACAAAATTACGCCACTGATATGGAAATGTAACCTCTGTCAAACAAATCTTCTGGTTCAGATTGATAACAATTATAAAATCAGGACATGAGGGGAAGGGAAGCTACCTAAGAATTCAAAAGAATAAACAAAAGCAGGCTTACTGTGGAAAGCAATCAAAATTGAAGCAGCAACCAGATTTTCGGTCCTCCCTTTTTTGTGGCTTTCCCTGAAGGTGGGAGGGGCAGTTCAGGCAACTAAATTATTGGAAAAATAGTTACATATTTGTCCATAGAGAAAACAAAGTACAGACATTTCCAGAAAATTCATCTCCAGCATATCAATTCTGCAAGAAATGGTAATGGAGAGTCTGGACCAAATGGAACATGGAGGCTCCTGGATTTCTCTCCTCACACAGATGTATTGAATATACATGGAACAATTCCCTCTAAAAGAAATCTAAAATATAGCGGTGCAACTCCTACTTATCAGGTGACTCAGAAAATAACCACATCAAAATTACTAGCAAAGTCTGAGATACAGTCACACCAAAAACCCTACCCCTAGTACAATGCCACACAATTTGGAGGGAATCACAATTCCTAGTTTCTTACTGGAAAAAAAAAGGGTTAGAACAACTTATCTAGTGCCCCAACTTAAAGGCTGGCACTAATTTGACTGACCTCCAAATCATCTAAGTATGTAACCTAACTGGACTGGCATTTGTGAGTTGTTGTTGAAAGGGAGACTTAGCACTTGCACAGGCTATCCAAAGTTTTGATAGCATTCGTCAAAGAAATTGAAAAAAAAGCTGAAATTTATATGTACCACAAAAGACCATGACTAGCCAAAGCAATACTGACAAAAAAGAAGTACAGAGATATCACAAGTCCAGAATTCAAGCTATACTTCAAAGTTATAGTAATCAAAACAGTATGATATTAGACTAAGAATAGACACACAGACCAATGAAACAGACTTAAGATCCCAGAGATAAGCCCACACATGGATAGTCAATCTATGACAAAGGAGGAGAGAATATACAATAGAGAAAGGAAAGTCTCTTCAACAAGTGATGTGGGGAAAACTGGAAATTTATATACCAACAATGAAACTAGACCATTATCTAGTTTGATTTGGAACAATTTGATTTAAGACCTAAAACCACAAAATATACAGAAGAAAACAGGCAAAACAACATTGTCTTCAGTGATGTTCTTTAGGACTCAATGGCAACAGAAACAAAAGCAAAAATTAACAAATAGGATGACATGAAATTAAAAACAAACTATTTTTTAGTACATAGTAAAACAAACTATTATTAAAGCAAAAAGACATCCAATTGAAGAGGAGAAAATATGTGCACATCAGACATCTGAAAAGGTGCTAGATTCCAAAAATCTAAAAAGAGCTCAGATAAAAGCAACAAAATAATATCCAATCAAAAGTAACCAGGAGAGCTAAATAGGCACCTCTCCAATGAAAACATGATGGACCACAAGAATGTGACAAAATTCTAAATATCAGTTATCCTTAGGGAAATGCAAACCAAAATCACAATAAAATACTACATCACATTTCTGAGACTTGTCCCATATCAAAGAGACCATAAACAAGTGTTGTTTAGGATATGGAGAAAAGGGAACACTCATAAATGTTGATGGAAATGTAGACTGGTTTAGCCCCTATTGAAAACAGTATGGAAGTTTCTCAAAATATCAGATATGGGTCCACCATATCATACCATCCAGCAATTTCACACCTAGGTATCTACCAAAAAAATGCAAAACACAAACTGTAAAGGATATATGTTCTTTGCAACACTATTTATAATAGCCAGATTATGTTCATTGCAACACTATGTTCATTGCAACACTATTATAATAGCCAGATTATGTAAAACATATAAATGCCCAATGACATATGAGTGAATTTAAAAAATGTGGTATATACATGAAATGGACTACCACTAAGTTAAAAAAGATGAAATCTTGGCTCCCTGGTGGTGCAAGGGTTGAAACTCAACCTATGAAGCAATCCGTAGCCACTGCAGCACCAGTTCGATCCCCCGCCAGGGAGCAACACACAGGCGCAGCAGACCTCTCCTGACTCGCCCCTGCTTCCCTCAGCAGTGTATTTCAGTCAATCTGCCTGTTGAGTCCCCCACTCTGTCTCTGGTGAATCCTCTCACCCCCACAATTCTGGCCTGTACCCCAGTTCTTGTATGCATAAATAAATAAATCTTTAAAAAAAAGTATTGTTTAAAAAAAAAGGATGAAATCTTGCCATTTGTAATAATATGATAGAACTTGAAGAGATAATAATAAGAGAAGCTAGAAATATATAAAACAAATATGAAAAGAAATTCTACTTTTATGTGAAATATAAAGAAAACAACACAAAGGACACACAAAATCAAAACAAAACAAATCCTAAAAATGTGGTTAGAATTGAGGCTACAAGAGTGGTAATGAAGCTCTATGGGAGAGGGTACCAACGGACTATAGTGGAGAACTATGGGTGACTTGTAGTATGTGTCATGTGATAAATACATTCAAAAGAGGTGAGAAATGTTTCTCTGAATCATATATGGTGTTGCAAACCAGTATTATTTCAATTAAAAACATAATACAAAAAAACCGAAATACATTAGAAAAAAAAGAATCTATGACAAGAACAAATTGTGTACAAAGTAAATAGAAGAAATAATAAAGATTTAAGCAGAAATTACTGAAATGGCCAATA
>NW_023604838.1:0-31972 GCF_014898055.3 Talpa occidentalis | reverse complement strand
CCTGTGTGCCAGAACTGAAGAAAAATTCTTTGATAAAATACAAAGACAAATATTTACTTCATTATTGCACAGAGTTATTTAGATTTGAGTCTGTGCCAGACACTGGGCTGGTGCTAAAAATGTAGTCTTGGTTCCTGCTATATTTTGCAAACTATAAAATCTTATGGGGAGAAAATATTATATGGCCCTTTACAGAAGTTTCTTTATTCCTGTTCTTAATCATTATCTTACTTAAGAATTAATTCAAGTATGTGGGGGAAATCATCATAATTGCAGTCTTTTTAAATATATGTAGAGAACCCTAAAGACTTCACAGAAAATCCAATGAAAACAGTAAACCAATTCAGCAAGATACAATCAACACACCCAAATCAGTGGCCTTCCTACAGGCAAGCAATAAGCTAGAAAAAAATTAAGAAAGCCATCCCATCTTAACCCCCCCAAAAAATAATTACCTGGAAATAAACCTAATACAGGAGGTGAAGGACCTATAGAAAGAAAACTATAAAACACTGTTAAATGAAGTACAAGACAACACAATGAAATGGAAAGATACTCCCTGGTCATGGATTAGAAGAATTAATTTTACCAAATGGCCATCCAGCAATTTACAGAGTTAATGTAATCCCAATGAAAAACTCCAGTGGTAGGGCCTCCCTGGAGGCACAGCAGTTGAGTGCTGGGTTGCAAAGCTGCCCACAGCCTGCAAAGCACCAGTTCTATCCCCAGCGGCCAGGCAAGGGTCCCACATGGCACACTGACCTCTCCTGCCGCCTCGGCTCCCCTCAGCAGTTTATTTCGTCAGTCTGCCTATTCTGTTCCTCGCTCTGGTGAATTCTCTCACCCTCCCGCGCTTCTGACTGTACCCAGTGCTTGTATAAATAAATAAATCCTTAAAAAAAAAAAAAGTCTTTAAAAAAGAAAAACTCCAGTGGTCTTCTTCAAAGAAATGGACCAATATTACTAAAATTCATATGGAACCACAAAAGACACCCAAATCGCCAAAGCTCTCGGTGGTATTACACTTCCAGACTTCAAACTATACCATCAACATAAAGTCATAATAATTAAAATAGTATGGTACAGGAAGGAAACATACACACACAGCCTCCAATGGAATAGAATGGAGCTCCCAGAAATAAACCCCACCTGTATGTACAACTAATCTATAACACAGGTACAAAGTATATATACCAGACCAATGAAAACCCTTTCATTAAATAGTGTTGAGAAAACTGGACAGTCACATATAAAAGAATGAGATGAAATCATTACCTCACACTAGACAGAAAAATGAACTCAAAATGAATAAAAGATTTGGAGGTAAGACCTGAAACTTTAAAATACATAGAAAAAAATAGGCATAATACTCCATGACATAAACTCCAGAAATCTCTGCAGATTCATCTCTAGAAGCAAGGAAAACAAAGGAGAATATAAACAACTGGAACTACATCAAACTAAAAGCTTCTGTACAGCTAGAGAGAGCACAACCAAAACAAAAAGACAGCCTACTGAATGGGAGAAAATCACACATCTAAGGGACTGTTATCAAAGAGCTCATACAACTCAAAAAAACAAAACAACCCAATCAAAAAATGAGCAGAAGAGTTAAATAGGCACTTCTCCAAAGACAACATGCAAATGGCCAACAGGCACATGATAAAATGTTCATCATCATTTATCATGAGGGAAAAATGCAAATCAAAACCACAGTAAGATACAAAAAAAAAAAAAACCAGAAACAATAAGTGCTGGTGAGGATGTGGAGAAAAGGGAACCCTCTTACGCTCTTGGGTGGGAATGTAGTTCAGTCCCTATGGAAAGCTGTGTGGAGGTTCCCCAAAAGACTAAAAATGGGATCTGCCGTATGACCAGCAAATTCACTCCTAGGTATCTATCCAAAGGACACACAGAACACTAATTCCAAAGGATACCTGCACTATGTTTATGGCAGTACAACGTACAGAAATTACCTAAATGCCCCAAAATAGATAAGTGGATCAAGAATTTGTGGTCTATATACAATGGAATACTACTTGGTGATCAAAAAAAATAAACTCGTGTCATTTGCAGCAACATGGATGGAGCTGGAGTTATGGTAAGCAAAATAAGCCAGCATGGGAGAAAATAAATACCAAATGGTTGCTTATATGGAATAAGAAACCAAAGAGAAGAAGACAAACATTAAGACCAACCTTAAAATCTGAGGCTACTGGAAGGGGAGTGGGTGGGGCAAAAGCAAAGTGGGGAGGGAGCACAATGGACTATGGTGGTGGACTATGGATGCTCTGGCGGTAGGAGAGCTATGGTAAGCACACCCGAGGAGAGAGATTCTATACTGTCAAAAAATTAAAGATATAAAACAGTGGTATTTCATTTTTAAGAAGAGACAGGAGAAAAAAGCCTCTTGGGTGTGGTTGTACCTACTTCGACAACTAAAATCTACAGTCAGTTGGGAAATGCAGATTGTGCCTTTAAAGTTTCATACAATTAATGATTGAGGAGAATTACAAGACATTCGGTGACATTTGAAAGCTGTTTCTATTTCAACAGCCAGTTATCTGACATTCCAAAATAAAATCACTAAAATTTTATAGGCTACTTTCTTCTAAATTCACATATGAGCCTTCTGACACTCCTGATGCCCACTGAGTACAAATAAATCATTTGAGAGATGTTGTGGTTTGCAAGGCAATGAAAAATATAAATTCAAAATTTTGGGTAAAACTAAAAATAGCATCCACGTCTTTTTGCAATCATATAAATATTATGTTCAATAGAAAGTTTCGATTTTATTTCCAATCCACAATCTCATGTAATCATTCAATCAACAAATTTTTTACTGAGAACCTACAATATGCCAGGCAGTGTTACTGCTTAAAGAACAGTTAGCTCTCAGGTGTCAATGGCCTTACCAGTATCATAATCCTTTCACCAATGTTATCTCACCTTAAGGCGATGAAAAAACAGGTATGTTCCAATTACATTAGACTATGTAGTCTACCACAAAAGAGAGAACCCAAAGAGGGTTCTTGAAAATGGGATCAAGATATAATATTTAACATCTGTATTTAACATAAGCAACATAAAAGATTATTCTTCTATACTCACATGCCAACTGACAAATGGACCAACCGGGGCTGGAAGAACTGTCAGTTCATCCATTTGGCCAAAATGGCAAATCTAGGGATGAGAGTCAGGCTGACTCCAGTGACCAGATCATTTCACTGCCCCACCGTGTGTATCTCTTCCTGCTCCTCAAAAAGATAACTGAACCTGGAAGGCTTTGTACCACTTCCTAGCTTCAATGTAAGTTCAAGTCACACCAGACTAGTCAGGTGACTTCAGAGCCACCTGATCTCGTTTTAAGACTTCTAGGTCCTGGCAGAAGAAATGTTCAAACCTGTCATTTAAATCAACCCTAGTCCTACAATATCTCCAGCATTCCAGCAATCCACTTACTACACATTTGATGATATAGTTGCTTCACAACTACACCATCAATTCTTTGGATCTTGAAGATTCCAGAAACAGATTCTAGTATCTTGGGGAATGAAATATTCCCTTCATTGGACTTCCTGGTCACGAAGGAGTGCTCATTCCTGAGGATGCAATACCAAGCTCAGGAAGCTGAGTGTTAAGTTCCGTGACCCCCTGAAAGCTTCCAAGCAGAAAGTCATGTTCCTTTTAGAGCAAACACACAGACATGGATAGACACCACCACACATGTATTTGTGGTCATCTGACAGGTGAGAAAAACACGGTTGTAGTGGATGATAGAATCTTCGAAAATCGAACAGCTATTTTCATTTAATGTCCAGAGTCACCGGAACCCAGAGATTTTTTCCGAGGCATCAATGGGACCTGAACTCCATCTCTTCCAGACATCAATTTGTAATGATTCTGGAACCAATAGGTCTGGATTTAAATACCAAATCCCTCACACATTATCTGTGGACACTTAATTGATTTGTCTGAGCTTCAGCTTACCAGTACCATGTGCTTAAAAAAAATTTTTTTTCCTACATTCCCTTTGATATTCTGCTACCCTTCACAGGCAGTTCAATAAGTTTTTTAAAATATTAACTATATCTGTAGGATATATTTAAGGAACAACTTCCCATTATCCCTAAAATTTCTCCATCATCCAGTAACAAGAGGGTTAATCACTGGCACATTTGGACCAATGGCGGGGGGAACCTCTCACACCTCACAGCCTAGTATCCTTCTCATTGGTTGATGCCCAAAACAAAGAGCCTAAATGTAGCTCTGTTTGCTCCCCATCATAGTTTATCCCAACCTTCACCCTCGCAATCCCCAAGCCCTGGGGAACTCTCGCCACCCTGACACTCACATATGGGAGCAGCCAATCTATTATGCCCCCATATATCTGTATTTGTTCCACCTGCCCGAGTACATCCTGACCCAGCAGAAAAGGGGTCGAGGATGCCTTTGGCAACCCTCTAACCTAGGTAAGTCCTTCATGGCCATCTGAACACAGAGGCTGTGACAGCCCACCTTGGGACAGCATTCCTTGAATCCCCCTACTGACTACTTGTGGAACTGGGTCCAGCATGAACCACGCTCTGAGAGTAACAGAAAGATGGGGTTGGAGATGGTCACACCAGAGGGAAGTGGGAGCCCCTGTAAGCTCAAGGCTCCCAAAAAAGAAGAATACTTCCTAGAGTCCTGTGATTACCATCATTCCCCATTTCACAGATAAAGAAACTGAGGAACAAAGAAGTTACTTAAAATATAAGTGGTTGAGTCCCAATCTCCAGCCAGGCACCTCAGTGACAGAGAGTGTATGCTTAGCCTTCATACTGTACCACCTGTCATTTGGCCTGAATAGTTTCAGCTTAATTAAAAATGTCATTCCAGTAAATGATTTCATGACTTAGTTGATGGGAGAGAATTTTACCATATAAAATTATTAGGGGCCTCCCGGTGGCGCAGCAGTTTTAGCTCGGGGTTGCAAAGCTGCCCGCAGCCTCTGCAGCACCGGTTCCATCCCTGGCTGCTCCCCGGCCACCGGAGGAGGGTCCCACATGGCACGCAGACCTCTCCTGCCGCCCGCTGCTCCCCTCAGCAGTGTACTTCGGTCCTTCTGCCTGCTCTGCTCCCCGCTCTGGCTCTGGTGAATTCTCTCACCCTCCCACGCTTCTGACTGTACCCAGTGCTTGTATAAAATAAATATAAATAAATAAATCTTTTTTTAAAAAATAAATAAATAAAATTATTAGGCAACATTATAAAATTGAGAAAACAATTTTAATGCAATTGTTTAGTTTGGCAGAAACTTAAATAGGTCTCAGGACCATGAACGATAGTATCAATTTTAAAGGAAATTCTCTACTTTTTAAAAACTGAAAGTCAGCTAATGACTATCCACAGAGAGGTGGGTGAAGAGCAAGCTATATATACACTATCCTGTGTTATTCCATAGGTATCATGCGGCATGTGACAGCTATGCCAACAAAAGATCACATTAACAACATCTAAAATTAACAAATGATCTAGTCACCGTCATCATTTTAATGAACTATGCACACTACAACTTCTATCACTTGCTAAGCAGTTTCATAAGTGCGGTTCAGAGACTAAAAAGAACACCACATTTTAACTGTTTCATTTGATTTATACATTAACTATATATTACTGTAAATCAATTACTGTCCAAGAATTAACAATGTAGGAAATTTAATAGATAAAAAATTACGTACTATTGTAAAGCTTCTTAGTGTTTTTTAATACCATCCCTGCACACACTCAGAAGAAGGTTTCATAAGTACACGAAAGTGAGCTAGCGAATTGATGGTAACTGAACAGAATATTCAAATACAGCTGTTTTACACCAACAGCCTCCCAAGCCTCCCAAACCACTGCTCGTTTATGACTGGGGGAAAACCCATGCGCAGAGAATCAGGATATCCAGACACATGTGAAGAAACTACTGAAAGGTCCATGCAGGGGGCCGGAATGCAGGAGCCAACCAGGAAGCCCACCTGGGGGGCAGGAATGTGGATACCTGCCTGGAGGATTCAGGTGGTGCGCCTCCCCCCTCCCCCACGAGTCTCTTCTCAGACAAAGAACCCCTACCTGCCCCACGAACCTTTTCACGCCCTACAAACTTTTCCCGCCTAAGGAACCCACCTGACCTCTCCTCACCCTATAAAACCCTGCTTCCCCCTGACAACGTGCGAGACTCCACTGACCCCCGCCTTGGGTCTGTGAGGTCCGCCCGGGAGCAATAAACTTTCCCTTCCCCACCCCCCCAAGGAAACTTGGCCTGGCTCTTCTTTACCTCGCCGTACCTTTCAACTACTGTGGGTGTTTTTGTTCTTTTTCATTTTTTGGCTGGAGAGGGGGTGCAGTGCCAGCAAGGCATAGGGCAGGTTCTCTATCAATTTGGGCAGATAAAGGAGAAAGGAGAGTCCAGGAACCCTCCATGGCTTTTTTTAGGATTTAATGGTCTTTTTACACCAATTGTTGTGAGGCAATCCTGCAGGCTGGCCAGGCAGGGAGGCAGCGGGGATCAGGAAGTCGGCAGGCCTCCCAGCCTCTGGCAATTCTTTACTCTTCTCCAGAGCTTTTGGGCTCTCTCTGGTGTCTGATGGTCCTGTCTCTCTGTAGTCTTCCTCTCATAGCCATGCTGCCACCGCCCTCTATAACCCCAGTCTCTGTATGACACTGCCCCCTCAGCCTCCAGGCTCAAATGTGACTACTAACACATGCCCACACCATACTCTAGTTGTCCGTCATCAGGTATGCGTGCCCTGAGCCCACACCCCAAAACAGCTTCTGCACCGAAGGTCACAGGTGATAGCCAGAGGCTAGCAGCGAAAAAGCCTGCCAATTTCACTTACCTGACAGGGGGTGTTCTCAGTATCCCTCCCTGGGGTAACCAACTCTTACTAAATGCATGTGTTCTAGCAGAATGTATGAGAATGATCTCCATGGCAAAATTAAGAAAAAGAAATTCTGACCACCAGTCTCATATAATAAGCCAAAAGGGAAAGTAATTCAAGAGTATCAAGTTCCCTTGCTGTTCAGAGCTAAGAGCGAGCCCTGCTGACTTCAATTCACAAGTCACTGGCAGAATTGAGCACACACACCTGCCAAGTACTCACACAGGGAAAGATGTTGTCTGGGTGATGCAGATTCATCAAAACCTTCCCCACATTCCAGAGCACTCTGAGTGAAACTTCATCAACCAAAAGCCAGAGTACATACCACGCGGGCTTCAGTTCCCCATGAACAGGAAAAATTCAGACCATAAGGAGGGAAGGGGATCACCTAACCTAACTTATACAATTATTTCCCTCTCTATCAAAATACCTCAAGCACTGTCAAATAAAGCAACCGCTCAACTCTCAAACCAACAGTAGCCATGCAAATAGAAGGCCGGATCCAAACTAGAAGATTCGTTATTGCTTCACTGGACTGTGAGGCATCCACAGGCCATCATGTAACAGGTGTGTTCCACCTTTGAAGAAGCCAGTTAAATTATTAAGCAAATATAATCTATCCAGAACAGATTGGTGATAGTATTTATATCTGAGAATACAAGATTCTACCTGTAACTGGGAATTTAATGCAAATTGTTTAAAACCCAGCTTCAATGACTTACACAACCCATTCACAGGAATGTAGTTTGCTGACTCAGCAGCTCAGACATTATCACCAAGGACCCTCGTTGTTTGTGACCTTTAGTTTTGCCTCCCAGGGGCTTCTTCATCAAAACCCATTTAGGTAGACATGCCCCGCACATATGCAGCAGCTCAAGAATTACGACAACACAATGGAAGCCTTGCTTTCGGGCCCCAGATCCTTTTCCTAACGACCCAGGGAAACGAAAGTAGTTCTAACAGCACATATACAGGTCCTGGGATTTCCTTTCCTTCACTGTCCTGAAATGAGTCATTTTTACTAAACCCAAATCAGTAACTGCAACGAGGAGGAGGAATACACAGGTTGGCGTGGGTCAATCACAGCTGTCTCAGCACTATTTCAGAGCTATGTTTTATAAAACTTATGATTTATTTATTCAACTTAGGAGGAAAAAAATCATAAAATCCTGACATATCTTACTTAACTGCCCCAGAATCAGAGTTGCAATACCTGAGGCGTCCTCGTCACTGGCTGAGGAACAGGTCTGTGGCTATAGCACTCGCTGATGAAACATCATGTCAAAGCAGCTTCTGGATTCGTGTTCACTGGGCTGTAACCACTGCTAATTGAGCTTGGAGATTTCGTTACTGGCATTAGGCACAAGATGTGAGACGAAAGCTGGGCTAAGCAATGAATTCCCGCCCAGATTAGCATGTGGAACATTTTCACTCAATTTCCCTCCGTTGACGGATCAAAGCACTCTGAGCACCGCAGTCAATCAGGAGAAAATTCCAAAACCTGTGTCTGTCCACCCAGCTCCCAGCTGCAGCCTGTAGACAAAAAGACACAGGGAATTCGGTTTCCAATCATATGCCAAACATGGAGATGAAAAACGGGCAAACCATGATCAGCAGCCCAAACAGGATGTTACTGTTGTAAAACCCGAGCCACAGCATTCAACAAGCAGCAGTCTGTTGTACTCAAAACACACCTGGGGTTGGAGTCCATATGTCTATATTGACAAATTACTTTGCTACTTGGATAATTCCCTCGGTGTTTCTAAGACTTGATTCCCTCCTTTGTAAATACAAGCAAAACAATGAAGCAGATAACTAGAAGTGTAAAACTCACGATTATTTGTCCCCCAATGTTGAGAGGAGCTGTCTTATCAAGAATGCCCCAGCAGCATTTTCTCCTGTTACAGGGTACCTGTAGCAGCAAAATCTGACCAACCCTGGGTCGACTATATTTTCTTCCCTTGTAAGATTTAGATTCGGGCCATAAAGAGAACAAATTGACTCCCTCAAACTGGTGGGACTAGTGAAACCTCTTGTTATGCTCAACCAATGCCCACCACTACTACTAACCAGTAGAGGATCTTCAAGAACAGACACAGGAAGGAGCTGAGAGGAGACCATGCCCAGCTGCTGCCCTGCCGGAGGGTTCCCGGCCAAGCCCCGCGGCCCCTTTTTAAATCACTTCCCCTCAGTCCCCTTTTCTTATTTAAGACACCAAAGTTGGATCCTGTTACATACAAGGAGAGAGTACGGGTGAACTCACAATGCCTAACTGCAGCACCAGCAAGGCAGAGCAGCTCTTCGAGGATCCGGGCAGGCAGGTAAAGGAGGTGTCCTGGAGCCCTGGGTGGCTTTTCAGGCTTTTGATGATTTTCTACAGCATCTGTAGTGAGGCAACCTGGGGGCTAGGAGGCTGGCAGCCCCCCCCCCCCCCACACACACACACATATCTACTCTTTCTGGGCTCTCAGGCGTTCTCTCCTGGTCTCTCCTCTCGTGTCTACTGCCAGACGTGGCCGCGCTCAGTTCTCTGCTCGCTGACTCCGCCCTTACGTAGCGCAGCCTCCGGCTCAGGTGCTTGCACTGAAGGCGCCCACGCCACACCCCAGGTGCCGCCATGAGGCATGCGCACAAGGCCACAGGTGTGGCTCCCTGATGCTCACGCCGGGAGGGCAGGGAACGCCTGACAACGTCCATGTACCCAACACTGACCCGCTGGGGCCTGTGAGAAGTCAATGACATAAAAACGCTTTGTTAATGGAGAGTGCTATGAAAATGGAGAACAATAAACATTGTGACAAAGACAACAGATCTGGGCAAAACGGCTATGCCTTTTTTTTATGAAATTAATGAAAAACTAAGGTTATTGTGGAGAAAGTTATTTCTCGATGTGGAAAACGCTTAAGACACACAGGTTGCTGTCATTCTCCAGCTCCTGGGATAGCTTTCCTAAGCCAGAAAGGCAGAAAGCGAAATAGCTACCATTAATTTACATGCAATTTTATCAGTGTTCCCAGACGCAAAAAATAACCGAAAATGATGCCAAATAACACATAGAACCCAAAACAACAATAACAGCAAAAAGCAGAGACACACACACCTGCCTGGAGCATTTGAGGAGGCGGCTTGGCGGCCTCGCTGGGCCTCTGGCGGGCGCGCAGCCGCTGCGTAGAACCCGCGGGGGTTTTGCCTGTGGACTTGTGACATAAAACACACTTAAGTAAACGCAAAGTGGCCAAACTGAGACTTTCAAAAAGGGACGATACCTTTATCATTAAACAGATGATCATCTTGACAAACTTTTTTTTT
This sequence comes from Talpa occidentalis, assembly GCF_014898055.3. Lineage (NCBI taxonomy): Eukaryota > Metazoa > Chordata > Mammalia > Eulipotyphla > Talpidae > Talpa > Talpa occidentalis. The sequence continues at coordinate 21,752 of NW_023604838.1, read as the reverse complement.
TGTAATTTGCAACACTTTTTTATTTTACGTAATTCTTACATCATCATTCATTTTTGCACAATGTATGCATTTTCACTTTGGTTATATTCCCCATACAATTCCCACCCCCCTTATTTTGGCCCTAATCCTTCTCCTTCCCCCACCCCCATAGTGTGTCTCTGGTTTATAGTTGCTTGTTGATTTTTTGACAAACTTTGTCCCCTGAGGGGCCACACTGTAAACTTCTTAGGCGTGGTGGGCAAGAGCTGTCACAACTATTCCGCTGTGGCTTCAGGAATCGACCTAGATAAATATGCAAATGGGTGTGGTTGTGTTCCAATAAGTCTTTACTTATGGAGACTGAAATGCAAATGTCCTATCAATTTTACACAGCATAATAAAATTCTCTTTTAGTCTTTTTTCAATCATTAAAAACTATAAATTATAAAAACTATCCTTCACTGTGAACTGTACACACAGAGATAAACACACAACTTTTAAATATTGCTTCCAAATGTTAATAGAACCTATCTTAAGGTGGTAGGCTTCAGGGACACTTATTTTCTTTTCCTCCCTGTATTTTATATAGGCATATATTCCTTATGGAATTTTTTAAATAATTTTTTCATTTTTTTTAATATTTTTATTTATACAAGAGCTGGGGTACAGGCCAGAGTTGCGGGAGGGTGAGAGGATTCACCAGAGACAGAGCAGGGAGCAGAACAGGCAGACAGACGGAAGGCATTGCTGAGGGGAGCAGCGGGCGAGACAGAAGAGGTCTGCCTCGCCATGTGGGATTCTCCCTGGCTGACCGGGAAATCAAACGGAGCTGCGGAGGCTGCAGACAGCATCACAGAGCAGCACTCAACCCGCTGTGCCACGGGGGAGGCCCCATTATATTTTTTTTAAAAGGAAAGTGGAAATGTAGTTGTAATGCAGGAATGGGCACAGTGCAGGTTCTCTATGACCCTAGCAGACGGGGTAAAGGAGTCCTGGAGCCCTTCGTGGCTTTTGCAGGCTTTTATTGGGATTTACCAGGCACAGGGCAGGCAGGGGTGCTGGGGGCCGGGAGGTTGGCAGGCCTCCCAGCCCCCCAGCAAGTCTTCACTCTTTCCTGGCTCTCCAGTCTTCTCTCCTGTTCTCTCTGCTTCTCTCGTGGTTCGGCTGGTGCCCTTGAGACACCACCCTTATAAGCTCAGTCTCTCAGCCCAGATGTACCCACTTACACATGCCCACACCCCACTCTAGGTGCCCGCCATCAGGCATGCATTCAGGACCGCAGGGATCCATCATCAAGCCTAATGGCAGGAGGGCAGAAAAGCCTTATGCTTTTTCACTTACCCTACAGTAGTTCAATGACAAAGAAGGAGAAAGGAACATGGCAGGCTTAGACTGTACAAGCCCTACTGAGGTGCCCAGGAATGTTAGCCTTCTTCCTAGAAATTAAGTTGCATGGAAGTCTCAGTGAACCCTGACTAGATTACTGGACAAAACAGTATCTAGCCTGCAATGAGCTTCCCATGTCAACACAAATCCTCCTTACCAGTGACACTAGCCTTAGCTATCCTGGTCTCCAATTTCAGAATCATAGTGATTTCCAGAAGGAAAGAAAAAAAATAATGTGCATAGCTCCCTTTTTTAACACCCAGTTGAACAATGAGTACTTGGTTTTCCATTGTAGAAGGGAACTCTGAGGAGCATCCACTAAAACTCTCACTAGGGCCTCAGGGCCTCCAAAAACAACCCTTCCTGGTTCTCAGTCAGCCCTGGCCAACAGGTGCATCATATGTTCAGTATTAACAAGCATCTTTGTCTCACCACCTCGGTGCCAGGCAGGTGCTATTCAATACACCCTCCCTCCACCAGTAGCTGCAGGCTCTAAATGTTCTCAATGGCAATATGGTAGCATTGAGTTTAACGTGTCGAAATAAGGTAAAATTATAATAATGGTGCTATACTCCAGGTACCCATTATCTTATGTTAAGCCTTCACTTTACCTGTGGTGCTTAGTAAACCAAGTGGAAAAGGAGGCTCAGAAAGATGAAATGACTTGCAAAGGCAGGATATAATCACAGGTCTGATTCCAAAGTGAGGACACTTCCATGTCCTAAGATTTACTGTGTGTAAGGGGCAGGAACCGGCACAGTGCAGGTTCTCTGATCCCATGCAGACCGGGTAAAGGAGGAGTCAGAGTCCTCAGTGATTTTAGGTTTTTTATTGGGGTTCACCAGGCATATGGCAGGCAGGGGTGCTGGCTGGGGGGCTGGGAGGCTGGTAGGCCTCCCAGCCCCCAGCAAGTCTTCACTCTATCTGGGCTCTCTAGCGTTCCTTCTGCTGCTTCTCAGCTTCGGCTTCGGCTTCGGCTTCTACTGCTGCTGCTGGCGTCCCGTGATGCCGCCCTTAAAAGCACAGTCTTAGCTCAGCTGAATCCCATCTACCTATGCCCACACCTACTCCAGGTGCCCGCCATCAGGCATGCATTCAGGACAAGGATCCATCATCTATCCTGATGGCGGAAGGGCAGAAAAGCCTGATATTTTCTTTACCCTACACTGTGCAAGTGAATACTTGGAAGCCTGTTAAAAATGCAGAATTCTAGGCCCCACCCCCCCATACCTGCTGATTCTGAATCTGCATTTTGACACAATCCCCAGGTGAATTGTGTAGCCAGTGAAATCATTGCACTTGAAATATAACCTTTAGATTTGAAGAAAAAGAGAAAAGAAACAAGATGTGTTAGGAGCCTATGGGCAAGGCACTGAGCCACTTTAACATGATTTTTTTTTTTTTAAGATTTATTTACGTATGCAAAGAACCGGGGTATAAATATAGGCGAGGGAGGGTGAGAGGATTCACCAGAGACAGAGCTGGGAACAGAAGAGGCAGAGTGACGAAATACACTGCTGAGGGGAGTTTTCTTTTACTCACACAATGATCCTGATTTCACAGCCATTGTATTAATATCTACATGAGGAACTTGAAACATAAGGGAGTTTGCCCAAGATCCACAGCCTGTGAGGGGCAGAGCCAGGATTTAACCCCAGTGACCCCCAGAGCTCTCTGTCTGCTCTTCCTGCTTTTTTTTTTCAGGGACTGAGGGGATTCGGAGAACCATGTAGCCTACTTGAAAGAAGGTTCAGTTCAAGTTTGGGGTTTGAGTTTATTAGTAATGTTGGAAAGAGTAATTTCTATATTATAATTTAAATTTATAGTAAGCTACATTAGGGGACAACAGGTATAGGATCCTTAATTGTGTCCACCAGAATTGAGATTTTCTTTTTGCCTCGATTAAATTAGGATGTATAGTTTCCTTACAAAGTTTATCCAAACGGTGCTGAAATAGTAGTCTTGGAATTGGCAAGTTCCTCATCTCTAATAAAGTGGAGACAAGAAATTAGTTCCAGTTAAAAAAGAAATTGAAGGAATCCTTTTAGAGCAAAGAAAGACCAAACAATTTTTCAAGTCAAGTCAGAATAACAGCAGGGGGAGTAAAGGAAGGGAATTGCAGGATGGTTTTAAAGGGGTCAGAATGGGGGGGGGGGGTTGCAATTGTATGGGGAATATAAAATTTATTATTTAAAAAAATTTTTTTTAAAAGAGGCCTGAAAATAAATAAATAAATAAATAAATAAAAGAGGCCTGAATAATTAAATAGTATCTTCACAAGAAACCGCAATATTCTAGATAAAATTTCAATTTTACATTGTTAATAATGCCTGTTTATTTCTAAGGTTATGTTAAAACTGGTAAAATATTAAAATTATGATAGTAGGGTAAAAAAAAATAAAAATAAATAAAACGTGTTTTCCCAATTTAAGTGATAAAGGAATATCCAAAATTGCACTGAAGGGGTAGAAAAGGCGGCCACAGACCAGCAGGAGACAGAGCCCAGGAGAGAAGTCTCACCCCCACCACACACTTTCCTTCTGTCTGTTTTGCTCAAGGTTTTTACTTCAAAAGGTGCCTCGCACACAGTAAACATTCAGTAAGTAGCTGGTTAATAAATAAATGAATGAAAGCTATCAAGCAATGATTAGTAAATGTATCAAATGTTGCTCCAGGGAATCAGGGCATTCTCCAGGGGTGTCTCCAAAGAATTCTGGAATTCCGTGGATGTGAGGAGAATGGGCCTGCAGAACCTCTTTCACATCTGTTCCCATCCAGCTAGAGCTCTGTTTTATATATTGGGTTTCTAAATAATAGCTGGAAGAAAGAGTCTCATCATTAAAAAGGAAAAAATAAAATTTTGGAAATCCTGCTATAATAGAAGTTAATCAAGAAAGAAAATGACAGATTCTAATTGAACTTTTCCTATTATTAGCTGTGTGATCTTGAGCAAGTCATTTAACTTCTCTGAACTCCAGTTTCACTTGTAAAATTGTTAAATTTGGTTACACTATTTCTAAGGTCCCTTCTGGCTCTATTGTAATTTTATTTCATTGTTTCAAATGCTCTCTAATTTTATTATTTTTCTTCTTTTTTCCCCCATCTGTTCTAATTTCTTTACAATGAGCATTTTTTTTTTGGTAGGAAGAAAAGATTTATTTTCAAAGACATAAATTAAATTAAGCTAAAAAAAATCCCTCCCAAGTATCCCTGCATTTGCATTGCTTTTAACAAAAGCTAGAAGGGATGTTTTTCCACATTCTCGCCTGGGGAGAACAGAATTTAAAGTCATGCTGTAGGGAGAGCTGGAGCCTTCAAAAGCAAGTAATACTTAATCTGTTCTATTTCTGAAGCACAAAATAAAACCAAACAAAAAAGAAAAATAAGCTACCGCTTTGTCAGTGCCAAGTTTTGTCATGCATAAATAGAGATCCATCCAGAAAAACAGCCTTCTCAGTCGGGTGGGACAAATCCTTGTGTACTTTTGTGGAAAATTCCCCAGCAAACTGGCATCAAGGACACTGCTGCCTCCACAAATGGCCAGAAAACTATACAAGGTTGTGAGATGCCACAAGCCTCACTGGAACAAGTGACAGGTGAGAAAGTAGCTCCATCAATGATCCCATAGAGTAAATATGGCTTGTAGTCCTTGAGTTGCTTGCAGATCAACCTGAGTAAAACCAGTGCTGACGAGGTCTGACTTTAGACCTCCAATCCCCATTCTTTTGTGTCTCTTCCCGCCCTGTCCATCCTACCCATTATGAATCTAGGGCTCAGCCCCCTGCCCCCAGGACTTCTTTCCCTTCCTCATGAACACCTCTCTCAGGAAGGGACATAAGCACAATCATTCTAAAGTGTAAATAATGATGTGGCTTTCTGTAATAGCTCTCCCAGGTGATTACACTCTAATGGAAACTAGAGACTAGTTTTCTACCTGTGGAATTTGTGACTTTGTTGAGATTGGCAGGAGGCACCACATATAAAACTTATCTCATTCTGAAAGGACAAAACAGGTCTTAGCCAGATGTACTGTTTGGGTCATGAGGTGGAAGGAACACTATGATGAGAACTTTAAAAAGCCGGATCTGATACATTTGAAGACAACAAAATGAAGTGTGTTGGGCCAAACAAGGTTTTAATTTTTTAATAGCAGCAAGATGGAAATTTAGGTATGGAGACATGGAAGTCAATTACCAAAGGGTTTCCACTGATAAATAAGCAAATACATCCTCTATGAATTTGAAAGATTACAATTCCTTGTAAAATAAGTTTAGTAGCTGTTGAGTGTGGCTGACAATGTCATGAGACTAAAGCAGTACTACTCAGGGCTCCCTCTGAAGCAGGGAGAATTTTAGCTCATTAGAGAAATGCTGGTTGTTGCTTAAAACCTTGCTGATGTTACAGGCTTGTCACCAGGGACTGCTCATCACTCCCTCTGATATCTGGGAGGAAAAAATATCAAGTATTATTTTGAGATAAAGCAGGATGACAAATGAAAGCCCAGGCAGGTTTCTTTGCAATTACAAACCAACACTGCGACTGGTTTCATTAAATCCAACTATTCAATTCCCTCTTGCAAGGTATGGTATTTAACTGTTTCTATACAATGGAGCTGCACATGCACTATAAAAATAAAATCCCCAAATTAATAAGTACTTTGGTCTTTATTTTTCAAAAAATTCTTAACTCAATTTCTTTTGAGTTTAAACAACATAGTAATGAGTGGACTACCCAGACCTGCTTTATGAGAAAGACATTTGTTTAAACGTGTGATTGGTAAGGTCGAATAGAGGCTTTATATTTCTCATATTCTTGAGCAAAATAGTTGTTAAATGAACACCATAAGGAGACAAGAGGAGGGCCTCCCCTGGTGGCGCAGTGGTTGAGCGCTGGGCTGCTAAGCTGCCCGCAGCCTCTGCAGCGTAGGTTGGAACCCTGGCCACCGGCGAGGGTCCCACATAGCGCCACAGACCTCTCCTGCCGCACCCGCTGCTCCCCAGCAGTATCTTCCGTCAGTCTGGCTGTTCTGTTCCCTGCTCTGGCTTTGGTGAATTCTCTCACCCCCCCACGCTTCTGACTGTACCCCGTGCTTGTATAAATAAATAAATAAATCTTAAAAAAAAAAAAAAAGGAGACAAGAGGAGTAAGTCGATGAGCAACTGATGTGAAAGAGTACTTCACAAAAGATGTATAAATGATCAATAATAATATGAAAAAACTTCCACCATAAGCTGCATGAGCATAGGGACGTTGTTTTGTGAATTTGTCTATTAAGAGCTTCCCATAAAGCTTGCAACATACTAGATGCATGGTGTCAACATAAGCCAGCTAAAAGAGACTGTCTAAGTAAGATCTCATAACATGATATCTAAAATGCCAGGTTTCCCGCCTCCCTGGTGGTGCAGGCTGTTGAGCTCCGCACTGTGAATCTGTCTGCAGCCTCTGCAGCGGCCTCTGCAGCGTGGGTTTGATCCCTGTCAGCCAGCAAGAATCCCACATGGCAAAGCAGATCTCTCCTGTCTCGCCCGCTGCTCCCCTCAGCAGTGTATTTCGTCATCTGCCTGTTCTGTTCCCAGCTCTGTCTCTGGTAAATCCTCTCACCCTCCTGGACATCTGGTCTGTACCCCGCTTCTTGTATAAAAATAAATAAATCTTAAAAAATAAATAAATAAATAAATAAATAAATAAGATGCCAGGTTTCAAAAATCATTCATCATGGGCCTCCCCTGGTGGCGCAGGCGATTGAGCACCATGCTGTGAAGCTGCCCACAGTCTCTGCAGCGTCGGTTCGATCCTGGCCGGCCAGCGAGGGTCCCACATGGCGCGGCAGACCTCTCCTGTCTCACCTGCTGCTCCCCTCAGCAGTGTATTTCATCAGTCTGCCTGTTCTGTTCCCCGCTCTGTCTCTGGTGAATCCTCTCACTCTCCTGCATATCTGGCCTGTACCACAGTTCTTGTATAACTAAATACATAAATTTAAAAAAAAATCATTCATCATGTCACTCACCACAAAGATCTCAAACTGAAAACAAAACACAATAGATACCAACACCAAGATTAAAGGGCTGTTAGGATTACCAAGTAAAAATTTTCTGTTGTAAAATAGACTGAAATATTAAATCAATAAACAGTGTCAGGGACCTATACCAATATAGCAAAAGATGTAACATTCATGTTGTAGTGCCAAAAGAGGAGAAAGAGGGTATGGCAATGAAAAAGGTGCATCATACAATTGCTAACAAAAATAAGTTAGAAATGCCTATATTAATAGGCCATCTTATTAAGACCCCACAGTTAAAGGACACTTGAAGGCAATAAAAATTACAGGGATGGAGAGGACATTATGAAATAAAGGACATTATAAAATAATAAAAAATTTAAGTGATAAAGCCCAAGAGACATAGCAATCCTACATTGTGTGCAGCAACTAACAGAACTGCAAAGTATGTGTAGCAAAAATTGATTCAGTTGAAAGGAGAAACAGACAAATACAGGACTGTAGTTAGAGACCTTAACACCCTTATCTCAAAAGTTGATAGAACTAGGTAAAACATGAGATTGAATACAGAAGTCAACACCAGCATCAACCGACAGAATCTGACAGTTGTAGAATAGCTCACCCAATATTTGCAGAACATCCATTCTTTTCAAGTGCCCATGAAACATAGCCAAGATAGATTTTTACATCCTGAGCCACAAATCAAATCCTAGCAGGTTTAGAGTTGAAATCACACAGGGTATATTCTCCAACCACAGTGAATCAAACTAGAAATCAAGAACAGAAGACAGGAAATCTCCAAAAAATTAGAAATTAAACAATACACTTCTTTTTTTTTAGATTTATTTATTTATGCATACAAGAACTGGGGTACAGGCCAGAGGTATAGGGGAGGGAGAGTAAGAGGATTCACCAAAGACAAAGTGGAGAACAAAACAGGCAGATTAGCTGAAATACACTGCTGAGGGGAGCAGCAGGTCAGTCAGGTGAGGTCTGCTGCACCATATGGGTAGTTCCCTGGCCAGGATCAAACTCATGATGCAGTGGCTATGGATAGCTTCCTAGGTTGAGTCTTAACCCCTTGAGTCACCAGGGAGGCCCAAAATACACTTCTAAATAATCCATAGGTTAAAGAGAAAGTTTAAAGAGATACAAAAAAAATGCATGTAACTGAGTGAAAATGAAAATACACAATATCAAAATGTGTAGGACAGAGTTAAAGCAGTTCTATGCAGGAAATTTGTATCTTTAAGTGTGTATATTTTAAAAAATTCTCAAAACAATAATCTAAGTCCCCACCTCAAGGCCTAGAGAAAGAAGAAAAAAAGATAACAAAAAGCAAGTAAAAGACAGAAATAATAAAGGAAAGAAATCTATAAAATATTCCAGTAAAACAGTCGAGAAAAATCAATTAAACAGTTGATTCTTTGAAAAGAACAACAAAGAAGAAAGAGAGAGACAAAAATATCCAATATCATAAATAAAACAGGTTGTCATTAAAAACCAGGGAGACATCAAAATGATATATAAAATACTATGAACAACTCTATCCATGTCAATCTGACAATTTAGAAGAAACAAAACAATTCTTCAAAAACACCAACTACCACAACTTACCCAAAATGAAATAGAACATTTGACTAGACCTACAGATACTAAAGAAATTACATTGATAATTTAAAAATCTCTCTCAAAACAAAAATCTTCAAGTCTAGATAGTTTCACTAAGAATTCTATCAAATGTTGAAAGAACACATATTCAACAAAATCTCTTCCACAGATAGTTAGGATGGATAACATTGTTCCAACTGTTCTTACATGTCTTGAATTCATTTAATTCTTTCAATATCCCATATATTCAGCACAAGGATTACCCCCTCCATATGAGGAAAATGAAGCCCAGAGAGTTTACAAACACAGGTAGGATACAGTATAACCAATATTCCAGTTTAGTCCTCCGTGCTATATTTGAATCAAACCAAATCCTGGCTATATTTGAACCTTAGTTTCAAATGAGATGCTCAGGTTGCTTGTATTTTAATATTAATCCATTGCCAAATTATTGTCAGATTTCACCTTTGTGAAGGGAAATTCAGCTTTGACCAGCAATATGCTATTTCAACAAAGAAATTGGGGCACTACCATCATTGGCATTCTCTATAGAAATATATGTGTTTTTTAAATAAAAACAAAGGTTATTCCTGCTGGCAACTGCCATACAATTTCCATCTAGATGACAGTTAAAATATATCTGAGGGAATAAGCCAGAAAAGAGGCTGTTATTGGAAATGGTAAGAGCTTCGCTAAAGTAGAACCAGTCACACCACTATAATTACCAAGAATCAAGAATCAAAACACTACTTCGTTAATTTTTTCCCTGTTTGTTATTTTACCCCCTCAAGACTAATTATAACCCTTCCCATTGATTTTTAACAAGCACCCTGGATTAAACACTGTAGACTGACTGGCTATACAAAGCTGTAGTATATATGTATGTCTGAACTTCCCCTTTAGGAAAAACAAAGTTTTCCTGAATAGTGTTCTCTGAACAAGAGAAAAATGATTGTCCCCCAAAATCAATCACAAAGGAAAATATTTTAACATAATACTATGTTATAACATAATACTCAATAAATGGGGCCTCCCTGGTGGCACAGGTGGTTGAGCGCAGCACTGTGAAGCTGTCCGCAGCCTCTGCAGTGCTGGTTTGATCCCCGCTGGTCACGGAGACACCCACATGGCAGGGTAGACCCCCACTCTTGCCTGCTGCTCCCCTCAGTCTGCCTGTTCTGTTCCTCGCTCTGTCTCTGGTGAATCCTCTCATCCTCCTGCACATCTGACCTGTACCCCGGTTCTTGTATAAATAAATCTTTAAACAACAACAAAAAATATTCAATAAATGTTCTTCAAACTTACTTCCTTCTCAACAACTAAGAGCTCTACATTAACTCAGTCCTCAAAATAATCCATGATGCCACTGATAGCAAGTTTTGCCCCTTTTTACTGGATATTTGCCCCATTTTGTACAAAGGTCATGCTGCAAGGCTGACTCTAGGGGGCATGGAAATTCTGGGAGTCCCAGGGATTAAAGATGGCCTTAAACCATATTTCTCCAACTTTTCTAGAGAGAGATCTGATTCCCACTAGAAGAAAAGGGTGCTAGGATGTTCAGGATTACAAATTCCAAGTGTTAATATTAGCTGAAGCATATATTCTTGGGTTTTCCTTTAGATTCAACATCATATAACACCTACTATGTATTAGGCAACATGCTAAGCCGCAAAATGTTTATCCTCATTTTTTTTAAATTAAGACCTGATTCCAATTTTATATGCTACAAAGTTTTACTTTTATTTTAATAGAAAACATTCTTCCCACAAAATTTTGAGGAAAATAGTTCAAAAGGAGCATTTGCCCATCTGTCTTGTGGCTTCACATTTCCTTCACAGAGATGACCACATAATTCCAAAGGTACAAATACCCTGTGTTGAGTTGCCAGTGACACCCTCCAGGACAAGATTTCAGAAACCTATCAATGGATAAAAGAAATACCCAGCTGACACTTTGCTCTTCCCAATTCTCTGCAAATTCCTTCCTTTTAATAATGCCCCAAAACATTGCTGGCATTAAATTTTTTGGGAAGAAATGGTTCTCATAGCACTTGACAGAACAATTAACACCTAAGGAAACAAGTTATAATGCTAGCTTCTGACTTCACACATCCCAGAAGACTGCTTTCCATACTGGAATAGTTCCAATTGTAATCTGAAGTATAGTCTAATCCAATTTAAAACTGAAATTAAAAAAGGTAACCACCGAGTGCCTCAGATGTGACTCCAAGTTCTCTATCACCTTTAGATGCAATCACCAAGATATCACAAGAAAAGTGGCATTGAACTTTTTTTCTACTGTATCAATGATATCTGGGAGGTGGGAGGAGGAGATAAAAACAGAGTGCTCTAAACCTCCAGGTTATATCATTACATTCTCCAATTCATCTGTGAAGGAAAATATCAGTAATAAAGTTTTCCTAATTGTCACTCTAACCTATCAGTGGTAGGTATGACCTTGGAGGTGTGTCCCTTTTTTCTCCCCCTCCTTGCTCTATAACCCTATTTCTACTTATAATAACTATACTCAGGGGTAGTTCATTCATTAAATCCTGTCTGGATACTTTTCGTAGACCTCTTGTCCCAGAGGCCAAGAGAGGTTTTTTGTTTGTATTGATTAATGGACAAGAATGGACCTAATGATTACATCCTTAAACAAATACAAGTGACAGAAGAACTTCAGTGCAGAAAATCATTTCCTGGAAGCTCCAAAGTACCTGGCAATGTGGTAATTTCAAAATTTGGGCAACTGATAGACTTTTGAATTTATGGAGACACCTGAACTCAAGGTGAGAAAATAAAAACATACAACTGAACAGTTAGTATGTTCTCCTATGTCATCAGATCTAAAAGTTCATCCTGGCACCAACACAAAGAGTAATGATTCCATCAGCAGCCTAACAGATGGCCAGCACAAAATGGCAGTAAGCTTCTCAGAGAATGCTATAGAATAGCTCCATGGAGTTTAATTTAACAGGATGGTGGCTGCTATTTTCTTTCCGCTGCCTCTTGCACAGCATGCCTGTCCATAGCTGAGAGAGCTATATCTAAAGGTCCATCAGTGCAGTTACTCAGGTTAACCCTTCAAGACAAGCAAGGGTCTTGAATTACTATAGGATCCTTTTTCTGCATGGGATTCTATTCAAAAAACAAATAAAACTTTCGTGGATTGGACATGGTACAGTATCTTCAGCATCTCTTTTCTATATTAGCATTTAAGAGACACTGAAACACTTTGTTTCTTTGATGTGAATTGTACTTTTCTGAAGGAACAAGGCGAATACTATAGAAGTATTGCAAACCCCCCCCACACCTCCACCTAGCTTCTTTTTTTTTTTTTTTTTTTTTTTTTTATAAATTTTATTGTTATATTCCCCATACAATTGCAGCCCCCCCATTCTGACCCCAATCCCTCCCCTCCCACCCCCCTAAAAGTGTCTCTGGTTCATAGTTTTTTGTTGATTTTGATTTTCACTTTCTTATAGTTATTCATTTTCCTGGTCCCTTATTTAAGTTTTCTAGATTCCTGCTATGAGTGAGACCATCCGGTATTTTTCTTTTTCTTTTTGGCTTATTTCGCTGAGCATGATCCCTTCCAGCGCCATCCATGTTGCTGCAAATTGCATGTGTTTATCTTTTTTGAATGCTGAGTAATATTCCATGGTATATATGTACCACATCTTCTTGATCCAGTCATCTATTTTTGGGCATTTGGGTTGTTTCCAAAGCTTAGCTATTGTAAACAGTGCTGCTATAAACATAGGGGTGCAGGTGTTCTTTGGAATTGATGTTTCTGTGTCCTTTGGGTAAATACCTAGGAGTGGAATTGCTGGATCATATGGAAGCTCTATGTTTAGTAGGTCCAGAAATCTCCATACAGCTTTCCACAGTGGTTGGACCAGTTTGCACTCCCACCAACAGTGCAGAAGAGTTCCTTTTTCTCCACATCCTCGCCAACATTTCTTGTTGCTAGTTTTTTAATATGTGCCAATTCTCACTGGTGTAAGATTCCACCTAGCTTCTTAAGGGTTACCACTATGGTAAATATTGATTCTCAGGTTGGTAAGCATCACTTCCCGTAACTTCAGGGTTCATCTGGGAGCTTTATGCAGTCCTGATGCCAGAACAGCAGGGTTACTATCCTTGCAACCTAACCTCTCAGGGAGTAGGATCAAGACAGGCATCAACACATTTTATTTTATAATTTTTTAAATAATAAATTTTATTTTTATATTCCCCATACAATTGCAACCCCCCCATTTGACCCCAATCCCTCCCCTCCCACCCCCACCCCCCAAAAAGTGTCTCTGGTTCATAGTTTTTTGTTGATTTTGATTTTCACTTTCTTATAGTTATTCATTTTCCTGGTCCCTTATTTAAGTTTTCTAGATTCCTGCTATGAGTGAAACCATCCGGTATTTTTCTTTTTCTTTCTGGCTTATTTCGCTGAACATGATCCCTTCCAGCGCCATCCATGTTGCTGCAAATTGCATGTGTTTATCTTTTTTGAATGCTGAGTAATATTCCATGGTGTATATGGACCACATCTTCTTGATCCAGTCATCTATTTTTGGGCATTTGGGTTGTTTCCAAAGCTTAGCTATTGTAAACAGTGCTGCTATAAACATAGGGGTACAGGTGTTCTTTGGAATTGATGTTTCTGTGTCCTTTGGGTAAATACCTAGGAGTGGAATTGCTGGATCATATGGAAGCTCTATGTTTAGTAGGTCCAGAAATCTCCACACAGCTCTCCATAGTGGTTGGACCAGTTTGCACTCCCACCAACAGTGCAGAAGAGTTCCTTTTTCTCCACAACCTCGCCAACATTTGTTGTTGCTAGTTTTTTTAATATGTGCCATTCTCACTGGTGTGAGATGGTATCTCATGGTAGTTTTGATTTGCATTTCCCTGATAACAAGTGATGTTGAACATTTTTTCATATGCCTATTGGCAATTTGCATTTCCTCTTCAGAGAAGTTTCTTTTTAGCTCTTTTGCCCATTTTTGACTGGATTATTTTCTTTGTTGTTGTTGAGTCTCATCAGCTATTTGCAGATTTTTGTGATCAGTCCTTTATCATTAGTGTTGTGTGCAAAAATGTTCTCCCAGTTGGTGAGGTTTCTCTTTGTTTTTGTTATTGTCTCTTTTGCTGTGCAGAAGCTCTTTAATTTGATGTAGTCCCAGCTGTTTATCTTTGCCTTCACTATCACTGCTTTGGGTGATGTGTCTGTAAAGATGTCTTTGATATGCAAATCACGTAGTGTTTCACCTATATTTCCTTCTATGTATTTTATGGTTTCAGGTCTTATGTCTAGTTCTTTAATCCATTTTGAGTTGATTTTTGTGTATGGTGTGAGGTAGTGGTCAAGCTTCATTCTTTTGCATGTAGCGACCCAGTTTTCCCAGCACCATTTATTGAACAAACTTTCTTTGCTCCAATGCATAGTCTTTGCTCCTTTGTCAAAGATTAGTTGACCATAAATCTGTGGGTTTATTTCTGGATTTTCTATTTGATTCCATTGGTCTGTGTGTCTGTTCTTGTTCCAATACCATGCAGTTTTGATGATTATGGCTTTGTAGTAGAGTTTGAAGTCTGGGAGTGTGATGCCTCCATTCCCTTCTTTTTTTTTCAGGAGAGCTTTGGCTATTCGGGGTTTTTTGTGATTCCATATGAATTTCATCAATAATTGTTCTATTTCTTTGAAGAATGACATTGAAATTTTGATTGGAATAGCATTGAATCTGTATATTGCTTTTGGTAGGAAGGCATCAACACATTTTAAAGCTCCCCAAGGAATTCCTGTAGACATTCAAGGTAAACAAGAAATACTATAATACATGTTCAAATTTGAATACCAAATTATAAATTTTTATTAAGTGTTTCTATAAGATAATTTAATTTCTATTCTGAGTCCCCATTGCACTGAATTTGTCATTCTTTTCGTTTTTGAGGAAAAAGATCTTTATTCATAACATTGATTTTTAATTTCCAATTTTGTGGGATTTTAAAAAAATCCCTCTTTTATTTGTGTTTGACAAGCAAGTTACTTCTAAGTGAAAGATTAACAGGTATACCTGTTTTATTAGAATTTGCAATGTCTTTTTTTTAATATTTTTACATCATTCTTCATGTTTGTACATTGTATGCTTTCTCATCTCAGTTATAGTCCCTGTGAAATTCCCACCACCAGTTCACCCGTGTACCATCACCACAGTCCCGTGTGCTCTTCCCACCCCTGTTTTGATCCTTCTCCCTCGCTGCACAATGCCTCTGGCTTATAGTTGCCTGTTGATTTTGATTTTTACTTTATTATAATTACTTTTTTTCCCTGATCACTTATTTGGATCCTCTACATTCCTCCTAGAAGTGAAACCACCTGGTATTTTTTTTTTTTCTTTCTGGCTTATTTCACTGAGCATGATTCCTTCCAGCTCCATCCATGTTGCTGTGAATGGCACGAGTTTATCTTTTTTGATTACTGAGTAATATTCCATTGTATATATGTACAACATCTTCTTGATCCAGTTATCTATTTTTGGGCATTTGAGTTGTTTCCATAGCTTACCTATTGCAAATAGTGCTGCTATAAACATAGGGGTGCAGGTGTCCTTTTGAATTAATGTTTTTGTGTCCTTTGGGTAAATCCCTAGCAGTAAAATTGCTGGGTCATATGGAAGCTCCATTTTTAGCAGTTTGAGGAACCTCCACACAGATTTCCATAGTGGTTGGGCCAGTCTGCACTCCCACCAGCAGTGTAGGAGTGTTCCTTTTTCTCCATATCCTCACCAACATTACTTGTTTCTACTTTTTAATATGTGTCATTCTCAATGGTGTGAGACCATATCCCACTGTGGTTTTGATTTGCATTTCACTGATTACAAGTGATGTTGAACATTTTTTCATATGCCTTTTGGCCAATTACATTTCCTCTTTGGGGAAGTGTCTTTTTAACTCCTCTGCCCATTTTTTGACAGGGTTGTTTACTTTGTTTTTGTTGAGTTTCGTCAGCTCTTTGTAGATCTTTGTGATCAGTCCCTTATCATTAGTACTGTACGCAAAAATTTTCTCCCAATACCAGCTCACATCAAGAAACAACAAACAAAAAAAATACCTCAAAGGAACAACCTAATCTCCCCCTTAAAGAACTGGAAAAAGAACAGCGACAACAACAACAAAAAAATCCCAAAAGCCAGTAGAAGAAAGGAAATAATAAAGAAAAGCAGATATAAATGAAATAGATGTTAAGAAAACAACCCAAAAGTTGGTTCTTCAAAAAAACAAACAAAATAGACAAACTCCAGCCAGGCTCACAAAGAAAAACCAGGAGAATGCACAAATAAATAGGATCATAAATGAAAGAGGAGACATCACAACAGACACAGCAAAAATAACAAGAATAATCAGAGCTTACTATATGCAAACAAGTTCAACAATCTAGAAGAGATGAACAGATTCCTACAACTTTACAATCACCCAAAGCTAGATAAAGAAGATATAGAACACCTAAACAGACCAATTACAAGCAGTGAAATTGAAACAGTAATCAAAACTCCCCCCCCAAAAAAAAAGACCAGGACCAGATGGATTTACAAATAAATTCTACCCAACGTTCAGAAATGAACTAGTGTCTAGCCTACACAAACTCTTTCAAAAAATTGAGAAGGAAGGGATAATACCAAACACGTTTCATGAAGCCAACATTACACTAATGCCAAAACCGAACAAGGATATCACAAAAAATTAAAACTATAGGCCAATCTCTCTAATGAACACTGTTACAAAATTCCTCAATAAAATTCTAGCCAACAGAATCAAACAATGCACCAATAATAAGATAATTCACCATGACCAAGTACGATTTATTCCAGGGACACACAAGAATGGTTCAACATCTAAAAATCAATTAATGTAATCCAACACACATCAACAAAAAGAAAAATAAAAACCATACGATCATATCAATTGATGCTGAGAATGCATTCGACAATGTTCAACATCCATTTATGAGTTTGTCAGTCTTAAGACTCTCCCCTTCTTCCTGCCTTAGTCACACCACGACTTGTGTTAAAGTTCTGGGATCTGTAGGCTTTGCCACACAAGTTAGCATACCCCTCACAGATATCAGGGAAACACTACACCCATGTTGCAGCTCTGAATACAATGGTGTCATCAAACCAGACTATAACAGAATGATCTGAAAGTCAAATAAGTGTTTGCCTGAATATCCTATAGCCTGTAATCACTGAGCACTACATGGTCAGATGAGGTTGGTTTCTTGCAAATGTCCAAAGAAATTGGCAATGTATATGAAACTGGTTCTAGCGAGAAACCAGTTGTCTTCCAAAGTGTGCCCTCACTAATTCAGAAATTATCATCCATAATTTTGCAATCTGCTGGTGAGGTTTTCCACCATTACAAATTTTTTCTCTCAAGTTTTATTAATTTTTAGTAGTTTATACTAGTATATCATTTTGGGAGTACAACTTCACACCTCTATTTGTACAACACAGGCTTCACTCACCCTCCACCAAAACTCCCATGCCTTCCAGAGTCCATCCTCCCTCCCTCCATTTCCTCTAGTAACCAGTAGATTTTTTCACAGAGTCTAAGAATTGTTTATGCTGAGCTTTGCCAGTTTGTTTTCTGTGGTTATTTATATTTCACAGATAGTTAAACCATCAAGTATCCTTCTTTCATTTTCTGACATATTTCATTTAGCATAACTACTTCATGACTAGACAGTAGTTCATCATGTTTTATTGCTGAGTAGTATTCCATTGAGCATATTCTCTGATTTTTTTTTTATCCAGCTGTCTGTCATTGACACTTAACATTGGTTTCACAACTTGGCTATTATAAGTAATGCTGCTATGAATATAGGACTGCATAAACCTTAAAACATATTAATGTTTCATATTCTCTGGACAGATAACTAGGAGTGCTGTTGTTGGGTCATATGGTATTTCCATTTCTTCATCTTTTTTTTTCTCTCGCAAATCTCCATACTGTTTTTGAGAAGGGCTGCACCAAATTACATTCCCAGTGGATGAGTGCTCCTTTTTCTCTACATCCTCACCAAAATTTGTTGTTTCCAGTCTTTTGGATATATAGATCATTGTCTACAATACCTGAAACCATAAAATACTTAAAAAGAAAACATAGGTATTACATTTCTGTACAATAACTGCAGAGATGTATTTGGGGACACAACTCCCAACAGCTAGGGAAACAAAAGCAAAAATAAACAAATGGGATTGTATCAAACTAGAAGTTTTTATATCTAAAAGAAATGATAAAACAAAAAGGCAACCTACATACTATGAGATGTTTTCCTATAACAGACTGATGAGGGGTTAATTTCTAAAATATATAAAGAATTCAAACAACTCCAAAAAAAAAAAGTAACTCAGTTAAAAACTGGGCAAAACACCTAAATAGATACTTATCCAAGAAGACATTCAGATGGCCTATAGGCAAGCTACACAATTTGTGCTGATCTCTCCTCTATATGTCCTGTACTGACTTTTTTCCTATACCCTTTAAATAAGCAACCATCATCTAATATACAAAAGAGGTAACTGTGTCTGGTCTTACCATCAGTTGGTGCCCACTACTGCCACCTCTAAGTTTAATGATGGTGAAAAATTTCAAGAACCAGCAATCAAAAAAGACAAACTCATGCCATTCACAGAAACATGGATGGAGCTAGAAGGAATTATGCTCAGTGAAATAAGCCAGAAGGAAAAAGAAAAATATCACATGGTTTCACTCATAGCAGGAATACAGGGGAACCAAATAAGACATCAGTGTAAAAAAAAATAACAGTACAAAACACAACAAAGCAAAACAGACAATTATGAATCAGAGACATACTGCAGGGGTGGAGGAGGGAGAGGGATCAGGGGGAGGGAGGGAGGAGCACAGGGGACTGAGGTGATGGTGCACGGGTACACTGGGGAAGGAAACTCTATGGGGACTATACCTGAGCAGGTGGGGGAAGCAAATATTGTTTAAAAATTAGCAACGATGTAAAAAAATTTTAAAAATAATTTAAAAATAAATCAGATTTAAGGAAAAAAA
Organism: Talpa occidentalis; assembly: GCF_014898055.3. Classification (NCBI taxonomy): domain Eukaryota; kingdom Metazoa; phylum Chordata; class Mammalia; order Eulipotyphla; family Talpidae; genus Talpa; species Talpa occidentalis. Next base: position 2,699 of record NW_023604838.1, on the reverse strand, counting down.
ATCTTCAAGAAACCTCTGGGTCAAGTCAAGAAAGGACAAATCCTGCCTTCTTCTGCACAAAGTAGGTGCTTGACAGGTGCTTGTTGAATTAAAGACTCTACCCCTAAAGGGACCCCAGCCCCAACAAAAGAAAGGCACCAACAGGGTTTAGACAAGGCATTTGGTAACAAGGCACGGAAACTCAAACACATTCAAGGGAGAAAGGGGACAAATGAAAGGATCAAGGCAAATCTCACGGAGACAAAATACAGAAAGCACACCTGAGCCTCTCAGGTCAGCAAGCGGCTTGCTCTGCCTCTCCCTCCCTCTTTGGAACCACCTGACCTCATGCTGTTGCCTGTGCTGTACTTCATTTCTTCCCCGTCTGCAGTTCCTGGTTCTTTGCTCCATTAGCACTCAGCCCATTCGGGTTCCCAATAAGAGTGGCCTTGGGCCTCCCCTGGTGGCACAGCAGTTGAGCGCTAGGCTGCGAGGCTGCCCACAGCCTCTGGCAGCTCCGGTTTGATCCCCGGCCGCCAGGCAAGGGTCCCACATGGCGCACAGACCTCTCCTGCCGCGCCCGCTGCTTCCCTCAGCCCAGCAGCAGTGTACTTCGGTCCTTCTCTGCCTGTTTGCTCCCTGCTCTGGCTCTGGTGAATTCTCTCGCCCTCCTACACTTCTGACTATACCCAATTCTTGTATAAAAAATAAAATCTTAAAAAAAAAAGAGTGGCCTCTACCTGTTCCCTGAAGAAACCAATGGCTCACCTTGCGGGAAGGTGGAACTAAGATCATAAGGTTGATAACACTCTCATCCAGGACCCTGTAAAAGGATTAGGATCATTATCGCAAATGATAAACAAAAGCTTGGCTGAGAATTATGACTTGCTCAAGGAATTAGAATTCACAAGAATTCACACATTATTAGTTGTAACACCTTTATTTCAGCATGACTATAAGATTGGATTTCACAGGAATATAACTGATTTATAGGTCTAAATCACAACACCATTGAATCAAAAACACTTTATCCTATACAAAAACTTGGCCTGAGAAATGTTCATTTGAATTTTAATCTAAAGTTTCACATTACAGAACTGTACATTTAAAAAACACCTGTATGACTGAGGGAGACAATGGCTTATAGAACAAGAGAAATCATTCGTAGTAACATCTCACTTATCCTGAGATCACAGGTCTTACAACTGTAGTTGAGCATCAGGAACTAAGTTAGAGGAAGGTAGCTGAGTCATTAAGATAATATCACCAAGTCAATGCAGCCAAATTCATTCATTTTACAGCTTAGAAAAGCCTTTCAAAGCCTCACTCAGATCCTGCTGTTAGTTGACATATAGTATGCAGTTACATGATTTCCCAACCACATCTAAGAGAAAAGTTCCTAGAGGCAGCCAGAGTAATGGTAGAGAGAAATGACAGATAACAGTGAGGGAAAAGAAAAACTATAAAAACCATCGTGGGACTCAAAGAGCAGAGCCATTTGGGACCATTTGGTGTGGGAATTTAACAAACCTTAATAGGATCTGAAAGAATTAAAAACATAAATAATGACCTGAGAAGATTTCATTATCTTCAATAGGTTCTGTTAGCAAAGCAGGGAATGTCTACTAAATTAAGAAAGTATTCCATGTAAATGGTTGAAATAAAGCAAGAGACATTCACTTAAAAGAATAACAGTTGTCTAGTCCATATACCCTAAATGCTGATAAATGGGATGTTACTTTACACATACACTACTTATAAAATATGCAAGGCAATTTTTATAAAAATACAGCACCATTTTTTTCCTCCTATGATTGAAACCATAAAAGCCCCTTCATGGTAAAAGCACTTCAATCATATAGGAATAGCTGAAGTCAGTTTCTCTGCATAAAATTTTATATTGTGCCCTGAGTGATCAGCTGTCCACTGATCAGTGGGTCCAACGGACTGCAAAAACCTTCTTAATGATAAGAGATGCAGAGACCAAAACACCTTCCCCAAATCAATATTTCTCAAATGTGGTCTACGGAACATCACAACTGAATCTTCTGGTAAACTTGTTTTAAATTGTAGACCCAGCAGAGGCCCAGGAACCTCAGTTTAGCACATCTCCTCAGGGATTTCTGGTACAAGTGGAAGTCTAGAACCAACCTTAGTAAATCATCACTTTGAAGTCCTAGACTCAGCAACCAGTGTGGAGCAGACAGACCAGGCCTGTGAATTAACACTTTGACACTCTTTTTTCCTTAATGCACCCAGTAAGACTATCCTCCTGGCCTTGACATTACTTTCACAGGACTACAACAAAATAAACAAATAAAAGGTGGGCTTCGAAGTGTTTTATCACTCTGGCCAGTAGTAAAAATAAACTAATTTTAAAAAGAACATAAGATCTCTTAGCCCTATATGCGAAGCTTGAAGAAATAAATGTCTACAGGGAGGAGAATACTAAATGAGGAAGAATGTCTACTGCAAATTTCAGAGGGTTTGTTTGGGAAAGAGGATGAAAATACATCTAAAAGCAATCTTGAAGGAGAGGCAGCATTTCAACTTACATCCAGAATAGGAAAATGCAAATCTATTAAAATTGGCTTAGATGTTTAGGCTGGTTCTTAACACTCTTGAAGCAGAAGCTGGAAAGTACCGGCAAACATGCTTTGTTTGGCCAGCACAATGTTTTAAACAAGTCTGAATTCAGTGCCAACAAAAAGAATTGAGAA
>NW_023604837.1:0-31980 GCF_014898055.3 Talpa occidentalis | reverse complement strand
GCTCTCTCCTGTTATTGTTAACCTATTCTTTTGCATTGTTGTTGCATAACAGGGACATTACTGTGTGTTGCTTTTCCACATCATTTTCTTTTTCTTTTTTTAAAGATTTTTTATTTATTTATGTATACAAGAGCTGGGGTGTAGGCCAGAGGTGTTGGGGGGTAGCTTAGGCGGGTGAGAGGATTCACCAGAGACCGAGTGGGGAGCAGAACAGGCAGACTGACTGAAATGCACTGTTGAGGGGAGCAGCGAGCAAGTCAGGAGAGGTCTGCTGCGCCATGTGGATTGCTCCTGGCCAGCCAGGCATCAAACTCATGCTGCAGAGGCTGCGGATTACTTCATAGTGTTGCGCCACCAGGAAGGCCCTCCACATCATTCCCTAACTCTTCACCAAGACATAGAACAAGAGAACACCAGCCATAAATGACAGTGACACAGAAAAGTCCCAGCTTACAAACGAGGCTTCATTTGGAAGACAGTTGTCTGGGACTCAGCAGCCTCCTTATATAAGCCACATAAGTGGTTACCTGGTTGCCAGCCCCACCCACCAAGGCTATTAAATACGAATCCATCAAAATTGTTCAGGTGGTAAAATAAATGTCAAGTTCCAACTCAAAACTCCAGATAGTAGGATTTTCCTTTTGTCTTATGAATCTTTCTTGAGAAGGTAACGCTATTATTTTACCCTCATTCTTCACAACAGCAATTATCTGCTCCTTTCCCCTCAAAGAAAAAAGTGATATCTCTGTTGGGAAATAGTATTCTTCCTCCACAGGGATCCACTGCGCCCCTTGGCATCACCAACATCACCGCCCATGCGGACAAAGAAATCCTAAGTCAAGAACTTGCACGCCTCGGTCATTTTCTGTAAATTAATTTATGTGTTTACATTTCATATTCTGCTGAATATTTATAGTTCTAGCTATTACCCATGACACTGCTGCCTCCAGTAAACATGTCCTGGATTCAATGAGATTGGTTAGCATTTTCTGTCCCACCGACATGTCTAAGCTACAGACGCATCCATAACTTTAGCTGCTTTAAAACCTAAGTCACTAACCTGCAAAGTACCCGCACTGCCTGCTGCACTGTAGATGCGTTCATCTCCCTACTCCCACCGACTCCTGCCCCAGCTGCAAGACAGATCTGGGTTCATGCTCGATATTCTCCTACCCCATCCCACCGACCCCATTACTTCACGCCACACTCCTGTCACCTCCAACTCTGGCTATACCCTGTCCTCTTTTTCCCACCCCAATTCCTGCCTCTAACCCTCTCTTGATGGGTTGCCTGCTGCCACTCCGTAACTTTTCTCTCAAGTTCTCCACCACTCTGACCTTGGAGTCACACCATCAGCAAAGAGGTGCTATTACGTGCATGGCATATGCTAGGAAAGGAGCACAACACTGAACAAGAGACAGTAAGCTCTTTCCTCGGGGGCTTACAAGCAACCTCAGAGGTTAGATGTGCAAATGCACAGACGGTACTTGGAACACAGGGGTAGGACTGAAGCGCAGATGTGTTTGGGGAGAACAGAGCTGCGGGTGGGAAATGAGAGGTGCCCAACACAGGGGCTGCATGCTCAGCTCAGATAACACTGTTGATAGCACCACCCCAACCCGCGGGACCACCCACCACAGCTGCTCACCACTGGCACCCCAACACGTAACACCCTAAACAGTGGAAAACATGGAAGGGAAAAAAATCACAGAACACAGGATGCTGTGACACCAACATTTAGAGGACGGCCCTCCAGCAGGAATGCTTGAGGTGACCAACTTCCAGGAATTCTGTTGTGTGGTTTCAAAATATGTGCATGAATCCTTGACATTTCTCTCTTTAAGAGGAAGGGTTTAATTCCCTTCATTGCTGGGGGTTGGACGTAGTGACTTTATTATAATAAGAAGAATGTGGAGGGGCCTCCCGGTGGCGCAGCGGTTGAGCGCTGGGTTGCGAAGCTGCCCACAGCCTCCGTGGCGCCGGTTCGATCCCCGGCTGCTCCCCGGCCCCGGAAGAGGATCCCACATGGTGCGCAGACCTCTCCTGCCACCCGCTGCTCCCTCAGCAGTGTGCTTCGGTCCTTCTGCCTGCTCTGCTCCCCGCTCTGGCTCTGGTGAATTCTCTCACCCTCCCGCGCTTCTGACTGTACCCAGTGCATGTATAAACAAAAAAAAAAAAACAAACAAATATAATAATAAATAAATAATAAAAAAACATGCCTCTATAAAAAAAAAAAAAAAAAAAAAAAAAAAAAAAAAAGAAGAATGTGGAGGAAGTGACTGCGTGTTCATTTCAAGAGAAGGTCATAAAAGGCACTGGGCCTCTTCTCCCACCCCCCCGACACCAGCCACTCTCTCTCCACTCACTCGGGGGGAAATCAGCTGTTGCTATGACGTCAGGACACTCAAGTAGCCCTACAGAAGGAGAGTCTCACATGGTGAGGAACTGAGGCCTCTGGCCAACCCCGGGAGTGCATCACCTTAAGTGGGTCTGCCAACCCCAGTCAAGTCCAGATGGCCGTGGCCCTGGCTGTCATCTTGACTACAGTCCCACGAGAGATTCTTGCCTGCTATCTGCCAGTTAACTCTGCAGGCTGTGTCAGAACCACACAGCTGAGCCATTTTTTTATTTCTTGATGTATAGAGACAGATAATGTTTGTTGTTTTAAGCTACTGAGTTTGGGGAGTATCTCTTCCACAGCCATGACTGATGAAGGCACGTGGAGAATCCCATGCAGTGGCTCACTCATGCAGTGCAGACTCACTCATCTCCTTGCTAAGTCAGGGTTTCGCTGTATCGGGACAATGTGTCAAAACGAGGAAAAGATACCAGTGAGAAATAAAGACTATTCTGTGTTTCTATCCTGTAAAATGTAGTGGCTTTTTTTTTTTTTTTTTAAGATTTATTTATTTATTTATGCCTAGAAGAGCTGGGTGTAGGCCAGAGGAGTGGGCTGTGAGAGGATTCACCAGAGACAGAGTGGGGAGCAGAACAGGCAGAGCTACTGAAATACACTGCTGAGGGAGCAGCGGGCAGACAGGAGAGGTTTGCTGTGATGTAGTTCAGCTCCCTGGCAACAGATTGAACTCAGGCCATCAAGGTGGTGGCAGCGCTGAGATTTAACCCCTACACCACCAGAGCGCCCCCAAAACAGTGGCATTTTTAAGGCAGAAATTAGTGGCTAGCTCAATCTATATGTTTGATTTCTATATATCAGGAGATGCGTAGCACACAAGTAAGTACAGAATGACAGAAGTTTTACAACAGCAGTGGATGGTATTCTGTGGGAAGTTACAGGAGTAAGTAACAAATACGTGTGGGTTGGGGAGAGAGAAATAGGCCAGAAAGTTGGGAAAAACCTGATGAGTCACCATTTGAACTGGGCCTTTATGAATGAGGAAAAGAGAAACAAGCTTTCAGACAAAGGAAACATGAGGAGACCTGGAAATGGAGAGAAAGTTAGGGTGCAAGGAGATGAGGGAGGGGAGCCCTGGCTGGCTGCATCCTTGGTGCTGTGTGGGGCCAACACATTAGCAGAGGCAGTCCAGGCAGAGGACAGGGACGCTAATTACATGGTCTGTTTCACTGTCTGGCAGCTGAGCGCAATGGCTCTGGAGAGGAAGGACATGGGCCTGGTTCCAAAGCTATTCCTGGGGGAAGCAGCAGGGCTTGGGCACAGATGGGCTCTGCTGGGCAAAGGGAGAAAGCATCAACTCAAGTTTCCAGTTTCGGTGTCAGTGGGGCTGAAGCTATTCAATGAGAGCAAAGAAAGGAGTGGGTCTGAGGCTAAGGGGAATAAAAGGACTTGGGTTTCTTGGTCTGTTTATCTTCCCAGTACAGGTAGAGATGTCCAGGAGGCAGTCAGAAGTCAGAAACCAGAGCTGAGCACCAGGTCAGAAGTGAACACCCAGCACGGGAGGCCCGGCTCCTCCAGCCTGACCACTTGCTCAGGCATTTAAGTGAGAAATCACTGCAGTCTTTGTTTTCCTGATTAAGTCTTATTTTCTCAATGACACTCTATGGTTGCACTGTCCAATATAGCGGCAACTAGCCACATGAGGCCAAGTGTAATTAAAAATCAATCAAAATTAAAATCCAAAATTGAAATCCAATAGTCATCACATTTCAAGCGCTCCCTAGGCTTAGTGGCAGATAAAGAATATTTTCATAATCAAGAAAGTTTACTAGAGCATCACTGTCCAAGGGCACAGAATCAATGCAAGACTGCAGTGGGATTTGAACAACCTGGGAGGGAGGTTAGGAGGGAGGGAGGGAGGGAGCTCTGTTTAGTCCACTTAGAACACTCCTTAAGTTTTAGCCATGGAATTTCACTTTCTAGAAATGAAATTAGTGTTAGTGTAATCACATGTTCTGGGATAAAGATTTCCACTGAAATATTAAAGATCAGCATGCAAATTTATTGTCTACAAATAAATAGCTGAAAGTTCTAATCCAGTACATAGTGGATAGCCTAGTACAGTCTTCCTGCATCTACACATTTTTGAAAATCATTACACAGAGGAACAGCAGTGATCGCTGGACAGAGTGTGCAACAAAGGTCTGGAAGTTTTAGCTGATGAGTCTAGAAAAGGCTAGTATTATAGCAAGGTCAGCAAAAATCTTGCACTGCAGTCATAGAAAATGTATTTGGAAGCACAAGAATAAAACCCTAGCAGCATCACTGACATGCTAGAAATATTCAAAGAAGGGCTGGGTAAAGTAAAGGGAACTGAAACTCAGATTAACAGAGTGACTGACCACCGAGAAACTGGTTAAAGGGAGCCTAGGCGAGTGAAAACAGACCAGGTCAAAAGCGGGCCGGGAGGAAGGCCTTCTGACAGTGACATCCGGGCAAATGTGCCTGAACCACATGCTCCTGCTCCAAAAAGGCAAGGCTGCTGTAGGAGAGAAATTCCAGTGGACTCTCACTGCAGCGCCTTCAAATTTCTTTCAATTCTGATGTCACACCCACCCATCTACCCCTACAACTGAACATTGTTCGAGTCATGCCTTCAACTGCTGGTGTTATATCCAAGTGACTTGAATGTCTTTTGTTTCTGACTTTTGCCCCACCTGCTGCTCTGCCACATCATCATCCCACATCACCTGTAGAACACACCTCTCAAGAAGAGATGGCAAAGCAGGTGGGCTCAGAGGTTACTGGAAAATGGGAGCTAGCAGTGGATGGTGGGTCAATGCCTGCTGAGTGACATGCAGACACTCCCCACCACCCCCATGGCTTTGCCTCAGATATGACTCATGCAGATTTCAGCAAGAATGCAAATCCTTCCATGTATGTATAGATTAGCAATGTGCAAACCGTGAATGTCAAAAATCCACAGTAACAAGTTGGATTCCCGGTTGGCCAGGGAGAAACCCACATGGCGGGACAGACCTCTCCTGTCTCGCCCGCTGCTCCCCTCGGCAGTGTACTTTGGTCCGTCTGCTTATTCTGTTCCCTGCTCTTTCTCTGGTGGGTCCTCTCACCCCCCCATATCTCTGGTCTGTACCCCAATTCTTGTATAGAAATAAATAAATCTTTTAAAAAAATCCACAGTAATTCAGTGGCTATGGGGAGAGAAAGGTGCCACTGAACAGTATCTATGAAGCGATTGAGCTGGTAAGAGTTCCAGCTCAAAGGACAGAGTCACTCTCTCCCACTAATTAAAAATTCTCTTCTTACTAGAAGAGCTGGTAAGACTCCACGTAATGGTCTTCAAAGAATCCACTTACCAATGGCGCCTTTGTTCCCATCACTAATCATAAGACAGGAAACATTTTTAAATTCCTGCAAGATCACTATGACAAGAATATCTTGTGTTTATAGTTCTAAAAATGGCCATCACAAACAATGGCACTTTGTTGAAAGCCAGAAATCATAGCTCAAGATCAAAAGTGCTCTATTTTTCATGGCAGTCGGAAATGTGACCTCTCGCAATAACGTAAGTCTGGGTTCTGGGTGGAAAGCGTGGTTTGTCTAGAAGGGACTCAGAGAGGTCAGGGTTTCAGGAGGTGGGGCTGCAAAGGGCCCTCAAGAAGGTATTCCCCAGGGTGAGTTTCAGGGACCCAGCCCTGAATCTGACCTCAAAAGATCAGAAGTGGAATCACTCCAGCATGCGAAGGGGCTCCCTGCAGCTTGAAGAAGACACGTGTGAGCAAAGCTGGAAAGAAACTCATTCCAGTGTGAGTTTTTAGATCTCATGATGAGGAAACAGCCTGCTGGGTGGGTGGGAGGCTCTGCAGGCAAGTGGAGCAGATGCAAGTGCACTCAATGGGAGGCTGCCCGGCGAGTGTGCACAGAGAACCAGGACTTAGCTTGTCATTCACACACATGCTCCACAGTGGGGTGACTCCCATCTCTCTGTCCTAGCCCTGGAGCTCCAGGGCCTTGGACAGGCCCCTCCTCCCCCCCAAGCATGAGTAAACAGAAACCTCTCTCAGCATCTATTTTCCAAGCGCCACACCACCCGGCCTCAATCCAGTACCAGGACAACCACCACCCAAGTCCCACTTCCAGAAGGTGGCACCCAAGTCACCTGCACTGTGGGTGTCCCCAAATTCTTCACCACTTTTCTGGGCTTGTGCCTACAAATAGCTTATGCGCTACAAGCTTAATGCTCAGAAAGTAATTCTCTCGAATTCCTGGGTAAGTCTGAAGATTTTGTACAACCCCCTCTCTGCTTCCGCTGAGCCTTCCTGCAGTCACGTGTTCCCTGACTCCCCAAAAGGGCACTGGACGCAAATGCCTGGGAAAAGCCAGGCCTTGGAAGGAGACTCTGGGGTTCTGGCGAAGACACCCAAGCTTCACAACTGGTTCTGTGAAATCACATCTGACCATGGCGGAGAGACCCTGCTGTCACCTCAGAGGGATGGCAGGCGTTGGGATGGGCAAAGTCCCAACTGGGAAAGCAAAATTACGCATCATGATACACAACATGCAGACTGGGCTGACAGTTTCTCCCTCTGCCACAAGCACCGATCTGCGATTTTTGCTGGATCTACTGGTCTTTTTGGTGTCATCTTAAGTATCATGGTTTTTTTTTCTGAAAATGTCTTCCCAGGCCTCCTGGGTAAGGCTTCCTTCAATAAGTGCCCACTATGCCCTGTATTTCCCCTTGCACCGTTTATTGCCATTGTTCTGTAAAAGTTAGCTCTCGTGCCCAGATATGACGCTCTCGGGGGCAGGGGCTAGACTGCAGATCCCAGGGAGGAGCAGGATAGTGGCCCAAGACCACAACACTCAAGGCCAGAGCAGCCTCGTAGCTCGCTCCACACCGCGTACCCAGACTGAAGAGCTGAGTGCCCAAATGTTTCCAGGAACATTAGCCTAAAGCAACGTTCCAGAGAGAACTAATAAATGCTCTGTGAGCATCTAGGAGAAAATAAACTACCGATAGTATTTGGTAAGAGCAAGACAAGATTAGTCAACGTATCCCTTTTCCAATAACGTTCTATGCTCCTGGGCAGGCAGCACGCTGGATACATGATGCAGGCTTGGGGCAAACTACACCCTTCTAGACAAGATGATGACATGAAGGTGCACCGATTACTGAAGCTGGGGAGAGGGGTGCTTAGTTGGACCCAGCTGCTACCTCCTATCCAAAGCCTGATCATTAGAAAACTCCAGGGAGATCTAGGGTGGGATAATATATTGGGGCTCTATTATTTGCTCCATCCTGGGCAACATCGTAAGCCAAGGAATTTGGATGAGGCAGGCTAATCCAATTTGTAGTTAATCTACACAATTAAATGATTAAATGTCACATGACTGAATCAGAACCCAAGAAGATTTCATCACAATGGGTGACGGGTCAAGTCTCACAGGGTGGGGCTTTATAGTGGTGTGTGTGGCTCAGCGGCTCAAGTCAACACAGAAGGGCAGGATGAGAGTGCATCAAAAGTGGGGGGTTATCTTTGGGGTTGTATTTTCTCAAGCCCAATGTGACCTGACACTATGACAGTGCAGCATTATCCCAAGTCCAGGGCCAGGAATGCCATCATGCCCTGGGTTGGGTTATGTTCAAACCCAAGACTCAGGACCTGGATGGGAGGTGGTGGTATTTTTGTTTTGATTTGCAAGTCAAGAGGACAAAATCTATCCAGCAGAGCACTGAGCAACGTATCAGAAGGTGAGGGTGTTCTCCATGAACAGGCTTGAAAAGCCAAGGTACGCTGTCACATGAAAGGACAGGAGAAGAGCAATTTGTAGAGGAAGTCATCCTTTATATAAAAGGAGGCAGAAAGGCCTGCACAGACACACAAATTCTTTGCATAAGTAAAAGGCAAACTCTATAAGGACCAAGAAACTGGCACCACTGGCTGGCTTTAAGGACAAGAACTATTGGGTTGTTGGAAAAGTCATGAGGTATTTTTTCTACGTTTTCAATGCAAAAAATGCATCATGACTTTTCCAACCCAATAGTGGGCCAAAGACAGACAACACATGCATGCACGCACACACACGAGAGAGACAATTTTCACAGCAGCCTTCTTTACTCTTTTAACTTAGAACCACTTAAGTGTATGAACACCTCAAAAAAAAAGTTTATAAATAGCCAGAATAACTAATAAACCAACAAATGACACATGAAGATTTAGGAATGGTTAACCTGTTGTCTGTTTTTTAAGGACCAGATCCTATCTGCAGGAGGGGTGTGGGGTGGCAGAAGCAAGCTCTCTTTAAGTTAGGTGGCTGCAAAGAGCAAATCTCAAGCCAAGCAGTGCGAGCTGGAAGGCAGATGCACCGTAGTGCAGGGCAGGAACTCTGGTCAAACAGGGCATATGTGCTCCTGGGGCAGCCAGCTAGCTGGTCAGCACTGGCGTGAGAGGAAGGCCACCACCTGTCAGAACACTCATCGGGGTTGGTAAATGAACCATGTGGGCCCCAGAGTCTCTTCCCAACTCTGAGATGGATTTTGTGATTTTCCAAAACTGCACATGAGGAGCCAAGAACTGAGTCCCCATGGATGTATGTATGCAAGACCACACAACACTCAGTGTGCACTGATATTCCTCTAAGACAACATGGGGATAATCGTGACAATCCTCATCTACCTCACAGCCAAACACAAACAATTACTCGTTGATCATTATGCTTCCTTCCTTGCACCAGAGTTTCAAAACAGCATGAATAAAATAACCAATAAGATCATTTGAAAAAATATGGGAGGGGCCTTTTTAAATTAGTCTTACTCCACATCATCTTCCAAAAGATTCTTGGGGGTTAACTGGCTCTCCGTGACATGCTGAAATCTCCTCTCATGAAGGACACAGAGTCTCCTACAGCAGCCGGTCACTAGACTGACCCTAAGAGACACAGGAAGGGAAGGGCAGGAAAGCAGTGCAGGAGGCCACGGGATCAAGGGGTGGCTGGAGTCAGCCTGCCGCTGCACAAAGGCTCCACTGAAGCAACTCAAAAAAATAGCATCAGCAGCTGGGTGAGTCAAGACAAACCCCATCTAGGGAAAAAACCACCAACAGCATTGCTCCATCAGGAACTTCAAGGGCCATGTACCCAGTGCCACATGCCTAGATGAGCAGGAGGTGTGCCCCACAGGACGGCAGATCCTGGCAGTGACATGGGAGCAGGCGCCCGGGCAACTGTACAAGGCCAGCGGCCCAGAGAGCAACTCTGCAGCCATCCCACACACTCACTCTTTCCCATCACCCTGTGGCTGAGTGAGGCTCATCTTTTTTTTTTTTTTAAGATTTATTTACGTATGCATGCAAGAGCTGGGGTGGAGGTCAGAGGTGCAGGGGGGTGAGAGGATTCACCAGAGTGAGTGGGGAGCAGAACAGGTGGATCCACTGAAACACTGCTGAGGGGAGCAGCGGGTGCGACAGGAGAGGTCTGCTGTGCCGTGTGGGCTGTGGGTCGGGGATCGAAATGCCAATAGCTTCATAGTGCTGAAACTTAACCCCTTGTGCCACCAGGGAGGCCCAGGGAGGCTTATCTTGATCCACCCACCAGCTGTCAGGACACCTGAGGCAAGACCAGGTTATCCCACACACAGTTGGTACTTGGTTTCATTCTCTTGCACCAGCTCCACTTACATGCAGATTTTCTTGTAAACAGAAGACATAAACTTCAGTAAATAGACAGTACTATCGACGCTTTTTCTCTTCCTTGTGACCTCTTACCATTTTCTTTTTTCTAACTTTCCTTACTGTGAATATACTGATGATAATACATGTAACCTACAAAATATGCATTGATCCACATAAAGTGATCAGTAAGGCTTGCAGTCACTGCAGGCTATTAGTTGTTAAGCTTTGGGGATTCATAAGTCAGACACAGGTTTTTGATTATGTGCAGTGTTGGCAGCCCCTGCCCCCACATTCAAGGGTCAGCTGTACCTGAGACAAAGCCTTCACTAGCCTCATTTAAGAGAAGAGTAATCTGCGTGCATTGATCCAGCCAACTTGAGTTGGCTAGAATCGCCATTTCTATAGCTTCACTTGCTTAAAATGTGCAAATGTGCATTATCAGAGTTGACATTTCAGCTGAGACTCATTAGCCAGCAAAGCCATTTTATTACAAAGACATAACTCATGTCAACAACTCATTATTGAGGTAGAGACTGAAAAATTCTATTTCCTTAGCTTATCGAATTTTGCCTTGTGTTTTAAATCATAGATTTTTTTTAAAAGCACAGCGGAAATCATTTCCCCAGAGTAACACATAAGACAAAAGGACTTCATCTCAGGACTATTTAAATTTGAAACTATCAAAGCCAAGTGTTTTTTTTTTTTTTTTTTTTTGGCATTGTTAAAAAACTACATCATCCCAATTACCCTGTGAGTGAGTACCCCTTCAAAAAAAGATGTAGCATTAAATACTCTCTGTATTACATATTAAATTGTATGTTGAATGCTGGGCTGTGCTGGTATACCTCTCTATAAGTAAGCCCATCTGATTTATTCCTTTCCCAATAATAATTTATGAAGCTTCAAAAATAATTTATTTTTGAATTGGCCTAATATGGATTTTACAGACTATAGAAAGGGAGAAATTCCAAAATGAAGTAATTCCTTTTTCCACCTATGTGAGCACACACACTTCCCCATTTCAGAACTGCACCTGAAACGTACGAGACCCTCACAAACATGATGGATGTCGTGAATAATATTTGGGTTTAACTGATTCTGCACTGGCAGCTGCTTCTATGCATTTGGGAAACTGCAATCCCAGGTTCCAGATGGTGGCTGGGACTCAGCAGGTGTTAAAAGAAGCTGGTTGTCACAGGTTGGGGCCCTGTGGTCACACACACATCTCCTTCCTCACCCCACAGTTCTCTCTTGAAACAAAGTTCAGAGAGAAGACGATTCTATGGAGCCCAAAGAACATACCGGCAGTCCTTGCTTTGCACACACCCAAGTTCACTGACTACAGATTGGTGTAAAGCAAGGACTGCCTGTTACAGTTATCGTTTTAAAGAACTTTTCTCTAAACCATTCTAAGGACCATGTCATGTACCCACTTCTTACTTTAAGGGTTTTCTGTGGAATATTTTGTTCCTTTTGCATTTATTGCTCAATCTCTATTTAATGCCATTTTCCCCCTAAAGTTTGAAATTAATGTTTCATTTGGATGCCAAGTACTTTGTACTTGGTGTTGACGGTCGATGTTTAACCAAGTTAGGCATCTCATTTTCCTCTGAATCTTTATACTTGTGCCCTCGGAGACACAAAGGCTAACCTCTTCCCACTTGCATTTTAAATCTCTTCAACACAGGCTCTGGACACATTTCATACCTTTCGCAAAGCCTCTGCTGTTCCTTAGGTGCAGCTACAAAGAGCCTGCTACATTTATGAGGGTGTTTTCTTCTAAGTTACTATCCAATGGGAGGCTGTATAAAGACAGAAACCAGGATCCATCCACAGAACATGGAGGCTTATTTGTGACACAGCCATTCCATCAGCAAGTCTTGGTGACTCACCCCAGTGAGTCAGTGACAAGGGACCTCAAGTCAGGGCCCCTTCCAGAACCTCGATCTGCTCATTTGACCTTCCCTCCCACCCCAACAAACTGAGGATGCAGGAAGACCATCAGCTACCCTTCACAAGACTGTTCCTCACCAAGAAATGATGGTACCTAGTCCTGCAATTTCTGCATTTCTAAGAACCAAAGGACCAGCATGGAAAACTTTCTGATAGTGTCAGTTTTCCTGGAAGTCTCGGTGAGTAAGAAGGTGGGTCTCAAGTGTGGACCCCCAACTACCAATACTGACACCACCTGGTAACTTGGTGGAAAGGCTCATTCTCAGGCCCCACCCCAGACCTCCAGGATCTGACTCTCCCAGGGTGGGGTACAGCACCTGTCTTTACAAGCTCAGTGTGATTCTGAAGGATAATAAAGTTGGAGAAATAATGTTTCATGAAAACAAACAAGGAACTCTCAGCAGAGTGAAAGGTGCACTATGCACCTGCCTTTAAGACTCACTGTTTGGGCCTCCCTGGTGGCGCAAGGGGTTAAGCACAGCACTATGAAGTTATCTGCAGCCTCTGCAGCACAAGTTCAATCCCCGGGCAAGGAGCTACCCACATGGTGCAGCAGACCTCTCCTGTCTCGCCAGCTGCTCCCCTCATCAGTGTATTTCAGTCAGTCTGGCTGTTCTGTTCTGCACTCTGTCTCTGGTGAATCCTCTCACTCCCCCGCACCTCTGGCCTATACCCCAATTCTTGTATTTGTAAATAAATAAATCTTTTTTTAAAAAAAATAAAGAATGGCTTTGGGAAAGTGCCTGAGGAATGCAGGTCTGGCAAAGGAAGAGCTCCAGAGAGCAAGGTTGTTAATCACCAGAACACCACACTTGGGAAGTTATGAAATCCCCTGTAGGGGGTTTTTCAAAGTAGATTAGATTCCAATCTCTCCCTGGCTGAGGTGTGGCCTGAACTCCTTTACACAGTCAAACAAAGTTCAGAGTATTCTGTAGCTGGAGTCAGGGGATGTCACTGGAGGCTTATTTGTCACCCACCCGAGTTCACTGACTACGGATTGGTGAAAAGCAAGGACTGTCTGTTACAGTTATCGTTTTAGAGAACTTTTCTCTAAACCATTCTAAGGACTACGTCATGTGCCCACTTCTTACTTTAAGGGTTTTCTGTGGAATATTTTGTTCCTTTTGCATTTATTGCTCAATCTCTATTTAATGCTATTTTCCCCTAAAGTTTGAATTTATCAAAATTTATCAAATAAATTATCAAAAAAATTTATCAAATAAATTTATCAAATA
Organism: Talpa occidentalis; assembly: GCF_014898055.3. Classification (NCBI taxonomy): domain Eukaryota; kingdom Metazoa; phylum Chordata; class Mammalia; order Eulipotyphla; family Talpidae; genus Talpa; species Talpa occidentalis. The sequence continues at coordinate 18,745 of NW_023604837.1, read as the reverse complement.
AATTTATCAATTTATTAAAAACAAAGGCCCAGGACAGACCAGCAGGTATATGGATGTATTAATTCCACAATTCAAAGGTGCCACCTCTTCACAGAGTGCTGCTATTCAGCTATTTGCACTTAAATCTTCATCAAATTCTTTCAACAGCAAATAAAGAAACACTATTAAATGTTAATGAAAAAGCCACCTTCCTCCCCCCCCAAAAAACTATCTAACATTCTGCTCAATATCCAGTTCTAGAAAGTGTTTAATTGCTTAGAAATTAGAAAGAGGTTATCATCCCCAGCAAAGATTCATTTCTCATATCATTTCCCATACAATTTGAGAGAAAGGTTCACAGATACCTATTTCTTTTTCATTCAAGAAAGCAAATTCATAGTGTTCATACATTTTAAAGCCAATCATTTCTTAATATACCCACCACTTAAGAAAGCCAATCAGGCCTATTGAGGCTTGTTCCTAAACAGTTCACAACCCTGAGGTTTGAACAAAATCCTTCCACAGAGCTGTAAACTAGGTCAACCATGCTAGAGATGAATTACTCGCTCAAATCTGGAAGTAACACAAAACGACTCTGGACTATGGGTGAATTGGCAGTTTTCAAATACCGCAGGAAGGTAAAGTCTCCTCCCCCAGCAAGAAACGTCTTACCAGGTGGCATTAATTCCTTAAATGCGCCAGGTCTCCTCGTTTAAAAGATACACCAAGCATTCAAGTGAGATAAAGCTGGAAACTCAAGGGCAGAGGCAGATCTGGAGAGTATGCGGAAGTCTTGGCTGCCACCAATGGTAACTTTCCACTGCCAGGTGACAAGGTGAAAGGCGAGTGCCTCTAACTCTGTTGCAGACCCCAGACCGGCTTCTCTCTGGAAGAGCCATGCTCTTCTCCCAGCTCGCTTCACATCACAGGTACCTGAAGAAGGTGCTCACGCAGTGCAGTTCCTCTGAGCCTCACCTGTACCTCTGCAGGTAATTCTGCAGGGCACGTAATAAGAAAACTGCATGTAAGGTAACGTGACAGTCAACGCCCCTCTACCTTCAGTAAATGTTTAGACACGCTGCCTTAAAGTAATAATCCTTTCCCTAGGTCATCCTTTCCCTGTGACACTTCCTCCTCGGCCACCTTCAGGCGTGCAACCATACAGCTGGTGGTAGCTTTCTCCGGAAGAATCTGCACTGTTTGAATGGAGACAAGTAGATCAGGAGCCTCACTGATGGGTGTTATTTTACCAAGTGATATTTAAATTCATACCAACTTCTTAGAGCAACCAAATCAAAAAAGCTTAAAGTACCCCAAACACAGATTTCCCTTCCTTCCAAGAAAAATCAAAAAAATCCACTGCATGTTGGTCTATCTTCACAAAAAGTATAAAATTCAGTCAGTGTTTTGGTTGGAATTAAGTCCACAATCCTCCCCCCAAGTTCATATGTGGAAGCCCTAAGCCCTTCTTCCCTGTACCTCAGAATGTTTAACTAACCGCATTAAGAATGAATCTTTTTCTTTCTGTAGATTTCCCCCACTTCACACTGACGGTGCTTCTCTCTCATCTCTGAATTTCTGAAGTTAGAGGAGCCTAAGGCAATCTGACCGGTGGCCTTGTTAAAGGCTGGAGAGAGATAGACACCAGAGGCACACGCACAGGGAGAGGAAAAAGCACACGAGGACAAAGGGAAGTGACAGCCGTGTGCAAGCCTGGGGGAGCAGCCTCCGAAGCAATGACCCAGCAGCACCTTGATCTTGGACCTCCAGCCTCCAGAATGTGGAAATAAAGAAAATCTAAGTAAAGGCACCCCCAGTGGCTGCCTGAATGCCAAGCATCTCTGCCCATATCCACCTCAGCCACCCCACCCAGTCATGCTGAACCTCGCCACCACCCCCCAGCTGCAAACACCCACACCCAGTCCCCCTTCTCTCCAGCAACCACGCAGGTAGAGCCAAAGTGAACTCAACAGTTGATGCAACACACCATTATCAGGCTCCTACCTGGCGCCCGACCACAGGACTTGTCCTGCTCTATGTCATATGAACTACAGTTGACACTGAACAGCACAGGTCTGGAAGTTTGGATCCACTCCTACACAGAGGGTTTTTTCTATCCACGAGTCCTATGTTCACAGATCCAACCACCCCCAGAGGTCGGTGGGCTGGATACGCTGAAGTCCAACCTTCAGATAGGAAGGGCCAACTGGAAGGGACGTGGGCATCCTAAATCCAATCCCCACGGATAGCAAGGGATGAGTGTAAAGTTTTCAGGGAGTCAAAAGCTGTATGTGGATTGTAGGTGGGGGTCAGCTCCCCCCACCAGCTGTCATTCCCTCCTTCCCATGTGTGAAACAACATAGAGCCTCTGGCTGCAAAATTCTAGGCTGGCCCCTGGGTCCCTTCCTTCTCCCTTCCTTGCACAGCTGTGGAAATCCTCTGGCTCACCTATTGCTCAGCTGACCAGCGTGACTTCTTCATAGTGACCATGAGCAGGAAGACTGTGCAAGTGCAGGTGGGCGAGGCACAGCTGACCAGAGTTCTGAGAACATAACAGCATCCTCGTGTTGCCTCTCCCGCTGATCTCCTTAGCTTACGCTGTGACCTTCCAGCAGCGCCGTGCCCTACCACGGAGACCTCAGGACGTGTTGCTGCGGCCCAGTCTGCCCCGAGTGCCTCAGGTGAGGAGGAAATACAGAAGTAAGCTAAGTCACTGTAGGGACAGGAATGGGCACAGTGCAGGTTTTCTGATCCCATGCAGACCGGGTCAAGGAGGAGTCAGAGTCCTCAGTGGTTTTGCAGGCTTTTATTGGGATTACCAGGTACATGGAGGCAGGGGTGCTGGGGGGCCGGGAGGCTGGCAGGCCTCCCAGCCCCCAGCAAATCCACACTCTCTCTGGGCTCTCTGGCGTTCTCTGCTTCTACTTCTTTGCTTCTCTCTCGGCTTCTCTTCGGCTTCTATTGGCATCCCCATGACGCTGCCCTTAAAAGCCCAGTCTCAGCCCAGGTGAATCTCATCTACCTATGCCCACACCCCACTCCAGGTGCCGCCATCAGGCATGCATTCAAGTCCTCAAGGATCCATCATCTATCCTGATGGCGGGAAGGCAGAAAAGCCTGACATTTTCTTCACCTAACAGTCACCCTTTCAAGAAAGGCAGACATGTGTAGTTCAAGAGATAATACATGGTGCATCCCAACCCTTTGGAGAGAGTAGGTGGCTGGTATCTATTGAACGAGGTTGAATGGAATGGTATATGTGGGTCAAGAGCCAAGGGACACTTTTAGTTACTTAACCTGGGGCACACCAGCAAGCCTGTTTATCCATCCATGGGGTATAAGGCTTTATCTTGAGAGTTGCCAGGAGGGCTGAGGTGACACTTCTGAGGCAGTTAGGGCAGGAAGCTCGCCCACAAGAGGGTGCTGATGCAGGTCATCCCCAGGTCCAGCAGGGAGCTAGAAACTTGCCCACTTCTGTGTCCTGCCTTTTCTCCATCAATAGGGTGATTTTCAGTTCTGATTCAAACCCATGGTCTGTTCTCTCCTTTTGCAACCTAATTTCTAAAGAATCTGCCACCAGATATTGGTGGCTTCATAATAAACACCTGGCAGGGATAATGGGTCTTCTTAAATGGGGTAAAAACAATTAGAAAAAAAGTGATGAGAGGTGAAATTGGTAATTTTCAAACTCCTTCTGTTGCTGCAGAGGATGAGAATTTAAATTCTCTTTTGAGTCTTCATTACTGGGCCTCAACATTCCTAAAATACCTGGCATTACGATGGTAAGTTGAAAGAGAGTGTCCTGAACAGAGTCAGTGAAGCCTGTCCTGAAAAATATATTAAATGCAGTTGTTTCTACAAAACAATACAAGGGAATATCCCCCAAACTCTTTTTATATAAGCTGGACTTTAAATCTTCTACCAGCTACATGACCTGAGCTGATTTGCCAGGCTGTGGATGTCAGAAATATCTGTCAGGATCATCTGCCTGAATGGAAGATGCGTGATAGTCCATCTAAAAACTGAACAAAGTTGTAGACGTGAAATCAGCATCAGCATTTAAAGATGGGTCATTTGATTCAATTAGTTTTGTAAGGGAAAAAGGCAGCCAAACAGGCACCTGTTCCTACTGCATTTATCAGACTTTGCCAAGCCCACCACCTTATTCTTGCTCATAAAACAGGGCTGCTTTGTCTTCACACCCGGGAGTTTCAGCAGAGAGCAGCTTCGGATGCAAAAGCCCAGCCAGGTGACTAACCACTGTGCAGCTTCTGAGATTATTTCAGTTTTAATTTGAAATTTAGAAACTGGGAATAGGTGAGCAAAAATTGTCACCTGTTCATATCCACTGCATTCTAACACATTTTCACGCCACTGGTCACATAACACATAAATATTCCTAACACAAGCTTGGAAGGAGAAACAGAACCTTTTCAAAAGACTGACACCGTCAGGAAATTGTGAGCTGCTTTCAGAGTATGAATGATGAGCCCAGAGTAAGCCCACACCAAGTGAAGTGATGTAGCACTTACAAATTTAAAAAACAAAAAAAGCCAGACTGTAGATGCACTCACTCAAAGAGAGAAGGACAGTCCCATCAGGTGTGCCCTCCCTGACCTCCAGCAGGGAGAGATTCCAAATGGCCCTGAAGGCCCCTCCTTTCGATGAGTCACCAGGATCCTAAGGAGCAGACTTAGAGATGACCCTCTGGGCCAAGACAACTTCCCAGTCAGCTAATCAGGAAAATGCTGATGTCATCCTCCTACCCAAGAGGAAACCCAGGCCCAGAGGGGAGAAACTCAAGCATGGCCAGTGACGGGGAGCAGAGACCCTAAGTCCACAAAGCCATGTTCTGCCCCCACTGAGCTCCCATCACCATCCCCGTGGTCAACCTGATGGTGGCATTTACAGCCTGGTGAACCCTGAACACTCCGAGGCTGCCAGTCATCTCAGAAAACCAAGCAACGACCCGAGCAGAGGCAATTCCACCTGTGGATCCTCCAGTGGCAACCGCTGAGGGTTGCACAAAGGATTCATTCAGCAGAACTCTGCCGTGCAAGGGGGCATGGATGGATTCCATGAGGAAGGCATTCCCCCTCTGAGAAAAACTCTCAAAATACACCAGTGAAAATGGAAAGGAATCCTTTGCTTGGAAATGGACAAAGGAATCCATTGATTACTATACAATCTGATTGGAATCTTTACAGCACACAGCACCAGTCTGCATTTTTGTAATATGAAGAGGGAACATGCTACATACTTCCTCGTGCTGGTGACTCTGTATGGGGCCAACCGTGAGCTTTTATGAGCCTCAGGAATTATGATTTTAATCAAGACAAAAAATTCACCAAACAAAACTCCAGTGGTTTTGTGATCTCTGCGAGTGAATCTCCTACTAAACATTCACCCTGTGGGACTGTGTGCTCCGTTCTGCATGACACGGGCACCCTCTAAGACCTGGTTTAGGTTTTTCATGGCTCCATCCACCTTCTGGGGGCTCCAACCCAGTCTAGGCACCAACATCTCTCACCCTGACGGCCTGAGAGCACCCAAATGTGTCCCTGCCTCTGCTCCTGACTTCTTCTCATGCAATGAAGAGGGAACCAGAGCAATGGATCAAATATAGATCCATCATGTCAACACTGAGTTTGGGGGCCCGACCAGAATCTGCAGGGCACCTGCACAATCTTCCTTCGCCTGTGCAACTCACCAGCCTCCCCTCTGGCTCCTCCCACCCACACACACTACTCTTTAGTCACACTCTATTCCTGGGGATGTTCTGCAGTTCTCATTAAGTTTCCCCTTTGGGGGGTGGGTGAGGAAGGAAGCAGATGTGAACACATGTGTGCTAAGGAGAGCTCCATCAACACAGCTGGCTCAATCCAGGCAGTTCTATTCTGCTCCACCAGAACACAGGTGACTTTATTATCAAGCAAGGCAGACAAAAGATGTACTTGACCCTTAGTCTGTCCCTAAACACTACTCAATTTAGGGCTTTCTCACCATACTCCTTCACTTTCCATCAACCTTAAACCTGAAGACTTAGAGTCCTCTTATTCCATAAACGTTTCCCTCAAATCATCATGTCAAAGTCTCCCTTCTGTGACTATCCGTTATAACCGCTGGAGGAACACCCAGGCCCCCACCCAGATCTCCCATTTCCTGTGTCTCTAACAAAACCTAAGTCCTAGGAAGACAAAGAACCCCACTTCTACCTCTTTGGGTTATCCCAACCCCTCCCCAAATCCCGCCTGAATTTTGGGGAGGGAATGCCCCAAAATTATTTGGCCTGACCAATAAACATGTACTTGTGCCAGTGCCCCAGCGGGCCAGCCAGTGGTCATTAAAACCACTTTATCAGTAGCTTAGTCAGGAAGAGATTATCTCAGCGGCAGGACACGGAGTAAGGTTCTTACTTGAAAACCCATTTTCTCTGCTCAATTGTCCCTGAAGCACTTTCTTCGCCAACTGATTAAGTGCAAGAACCTGCTTCCCATGGAGAGCCAAAATTGTTATTAACATCCACAATGAAAACACAAGAAATACCCACAGCATGAGTGGTTACCTTCATTATTTACTTGCTGTACCTCCAAGACACAAGAAGTTTCAAACTGAGTTTACATTCATAGCCTGCCTTGGGCTCCTAGTGGATTGAATGGGTCCCTGACAGCTGGGCTGGCACCTCCAGATGCTGGTATTTGGCCACGGGGGGCAGTGAGTGTTCAGCCTCCTGGTCAGCCACCCCAGTGCTATTGATATCAGTGAGCAAAATGAAAATCAAGGGTCTTTCTTCAGGAAACTTGGGCAACTGTTTGAAAAACCAGGACTTTCCCTCAGTGAATCATGCTTCCATCCTTCCCAAACCGGCTCTTGCTTCTGGCTTCTCTGTCATTAGAAGTGTGACCCACAGACAAACAAAACAATCCCACAAATCAAGGCAGAAAGGAACATTCACATCCACCCACCAGGAATACCAATGAAGAAAACTTTGTAAATGTGTTAATTCCCCAAGAAAAGCCAAGAACCAGTGGGGAATTTACTAGAAAGAACTTGGCTGCAGCCAAGTATGCCAAAGGTTACTTTTTGCAGAAAGCCTGAGATCACAACTTGGAACTTCACAGTTGCTATGCACGAACACAGCTTCTAGAAATGAAGAGGGTGATTTTTGTCTTTTAGAGGGTGTCCATCTCCATGTCTGACTTACAATCAGATGGGAGTCAAAACTAAGAGACATAGCACCACCAACACCACAGTCTTGGAGTCTCAGAGGAAGCAGAAGCACTCTTGTTTGCAATAAACTTTGTTTAAAAAGCACTTTCCCTGAATAAGAAAGAAGTCCAACATGACGCCAAAGTCACTACAGACCTCAAGATGTTGGGCAACGTGCCATATCATCATCCCTCCCCGTCCATCCTCCAGGTTCTGGAAGACTCCTTCACTCATTTCACACTCCAAACTGGCATTATAGCAGAGGCTAGCATCAGACAAACAAGAAACCGCCTACCAAGAAACAAACAATAAGCAGGTAATTCCACTAAAATGTGAAATGGCTGACTTGAGAATCTCAAGGGCACAGTCCCACGGCATGACCCCTAATTGCAAAAGAAAGGAAAAACGTGGTTCTGAAATTTCATTTACGAAATGGAATGGGTTTGATTCATTTGGGTGACAAATGGCAGCCAAATTCAGAATAGAAAGCACAATCTTTCTCTACCTCTGGGAGACTAGTGATGGGAATTAAATCACCTCATACTTGACTTGTAGGAAGCTTCGATCCTCCAATTGCATAAAGGGAATGCTTAATGCACTAGCATTTTCATCATTATCCTAAAATGCACGTAAGGCAAACTGGTGTGTGTGTGAAAGGGAAATGATACGCTTGCTGCATTATGAGTACTAGTATATGATTTTTAAGAAAAAAAAAATCAACTTGCAATTTAGGGGATTACTTATGCAAATACCCTCCGCCACATGCACACTCACTAACGCTCACAGCACATGACTTCAAGTTAAAAGAGTTGAGTTCAAGCCCTGGCCCAGTCACTTATCTGGAGCATCAGTTGTGAACAAGTTTCTTTACATTGCCCTGAGCTCTGACCCCATCTATAAAAGGGAAGTGGCATCTACTTCCCAGGGGCAGCATTCAATGTGGAGCTGCAGAAAACCCTTTGTAAGGCCAGGAGCTGTGCAAACATTCATTCCAGTAATGAAAACAGTCGGCATAGAAACTTTAGGAGCTCATTCTCCTAGTTATTCCTTTCTTCAAAGCTTCCAAATGTTAAATAAACAGTAACATTTAACATGTAAAACCATAGGAATTCACTTAGGGTCAAAACCACGGGATGTCCTAAATAAATCAGAGAACCCTCTGCTCTTAGCTGTGACTCGTGTCTCTTTCATTCATTCGATTACTAAGTAGCAGCTACCAGGTAAATAAGAAGACAGGGCACCGATAACTGGAATCTGCAGAGGAAACAGACGCTCCATCCAGCTGGGAGTGCACACCATGGGGTTTTTTTTTTCCTTCCAACACTGCGACTTGCTAATCAGTTACACGACTTATATAACTTGGGGAGCACAACTTTACCCCTTCATATGTGCACATGCTTCACTCACCAGGGCTCCAGCGCTCTATCACTTTCCTGTGCCTCCCTGCCCCAACCCCAACCCCCACTGTTTTTTTTTTTTTTTTAGTCTAATAATTATTTCTGCTGTATTTTGCCAGTTTACTTTGGTTATTTATATTCCACAATGAATGAAATCATCCCGTAGCTGCCACTTTCCAACTCATTTCACCATCACCTCAAGATGCATGCATTTTTGTCCCCAAAAGCTCCTATGTAGCTTTTTCAATAACTGAGTATATACACTTCACAGTTTCCTCACCCAGTGACCTGACAGTGAACATTTGGGTTCATTCCATGACTTACCTCCTAAATACAAGTTAACTGACACCTGCTACCTAGTTGCAAGGTATTTCCTGCTTGATTTGACATATCTGCTACATCAAGGCTCTCAAACCCTCAGCCACCACATCTGGTAAAATCATTTCTCACAGGCTGCCTTTGAACTTTGGTTTGACATTTTTCACGGTAAGTTTTTAGCTTTCATGAATTCTCATCACAGATACATTGCTTTCCAAAAACAAATCAAAACAAAACAAAAACACCTAAGAGTCATACCCACCGTTCAAGTGGCATTCCTCACAGCTCCAAGGCCCTCTAAGCTGGGAAGGGCCCCTGGACCAGCTGACCCCCTGCAGGTGCCAGTGCCAAGTATTATAGACTCTATATTTCACAACACTTAAGTCACTTACGGATGAGGAGACTTGGATACATGACAATACACTAACTTGCTAAGAACATTCTGGACCAGGTTAAACCTTCTCCACATCCAGCCCTACAAGACAGGGTTGATAAGTAAATACCCTGAGTTATTACAGTCCCCTTTGTTACGAAGCAACAGAAAAGGAGAAAGTGATTCTATCATAGTGCTATAGGTTACAGCAAATTCTTCTTGTGCAAAATAATGTAATTATTTCAATACATCATCATCCCTTGGATCCATTCCTAAAAGGCCAGCCCACCATTAATGTATCCAAAGGAAGTTCCAAGGGTCTTATTCTCCTAAACCCCTTTTCATTGGGTGGTCAAAAAAAAAAAAAAGGTCATTTTTAAGTGATAGATAAAACCAGTTGGGGTAAGGCTAAAAGGCATTAGAAGGCCAAGAAGGGGAGGAAAGACTTGGTCAATCAACCCCAGCCTCTCCTCGAGTCGCCTCGGGTGCTTTCGGAGTTACTCAGGCTTAGCACCTCTGCTCCAGCAAAAAGAAGGAGCTGCACTGGGGGCTGTTGGCAGAGAGGAGGACAGAGACCTGTCTTGAAACACAAAGTGGTGTGATCTCCACCTTCCAGAATATCACATACACAAGACTCGGTCTCATAAGATGTCATCAAACTTGGGCCTCTCTGGTGGCGCAGAGGTTAAAGTCTCAGCACTATTAAGCTATCTTCAGCCACTGAGGCACAAGTTCGATCCCCAGCCAGGAGCTAACCCACACGGCACAGCAGACCTCTCCTGTCTCTCCTGCTGCTCCCCTCAGCAGTGTATTTCAGTAGATCCACCTGTTCTGCTCCCCACTCTGTCTCTGGTGAACCTCTCATGCACACCTCTGACCTATACCCCAGTTCTTGTATGCATAAATAAATAAATCTTTTAAAAAATTATCACCATTTGTAAAGAAACTGGTTCAAAGTTCTAAATTGTTCTTCCCACCATTTTCTAGGTGGACACCAACACAAAAGTCCAAGGAGCATCTTTACATAAAACTAGACGAAACGAGTTCTCATAGCAGGGCTGGGTGAAAACCAAAGTTCCCCAAGCTGTGCCTTGAGCTGTTCTGCTGACACTCAACCAAGGAAATCACCAAGAAGCCACAGAGCACAAAGTGAAGCCTGGGCAGCTGGAGTTTCGAGGCCGATGTCTGGGCCTGTCTGTGACAGATCTTCCAAGATTCCTATTAATACACATATACACACACTCACATACACACACACACACACACACACACACACACACACCCCAAATTTAATGAAATTGCTTGTTGTTCCCTTCTCCCTGCCAGCAGCAAGGGTTTTAAAACTCTACATTCCTCCAACTCAGATGGGCCAGAAAGAAAGCAGAAAATAAGCTGGGTGCTCCAGTGTAGGTGGAAAAGCTTCCAGAACAGAGAGGCAGAAGATGACCAAATGAGGGCCTCCCCTGGTGGCGCAGTGGTTGAGTGCTGGGTTGTGAAGCTGCCCACAACCTCTGCAGCTCCGGTTCGATCCCCGGCTGCCAGCGAGGGTCCCACATGGTGCGCAGACCTCTCCTGCCGCGCGCTGGTTCCCTCAGAAGTGTATTTCATCAGTCTGCCTGTTCTGCTTCCCGCTCTGGCTCTGGTGAATTCTCTCACCCTCCCACGCTTCTGACTGTACCCAGTGCTTGTATAAATAAATAAATAAATCTTAAAAAAAAGAAGAAGAAGAAGATGACCAAATGAAATGCACTGGATGCACTCCCTTCTTTGATGGGACTGCGGCAGGACACACACTGTGGTGATGCTGAAGCACTGGGGCTCCCACAGCGGCTGGCACATGACTCCGCCAGAATCCACTGGTGTGCTTCCCTCTTCCCGCTGAGAACCAGGGGCTGACAGGACCTGGCTGGCCGAGCAGCTGGGCACAGCTGGCCATGAATCGCTGGATCAGACTTCTATGCAGGTGAAGCACAAGCACCAGCCAGGCCACTTTCTCGGGACGTGCTCAGCAGTCCAGGCAGAGCTGGTGATGCCTGTGTACTTGCTCAAGAAAACAATAAAGCACAAGGCTAATTTTTCTTTATATTGCATATCTGGAATCTGGATTTTTTTAAAGATTTATTTATTTATGCATACAAGAGCGGGGATGTATGCCAGAGGTGTGGGGTGAGAGGATTCCCCGGAGGCAGAGCAGGGAGCAGAACAGGTGGCATCACTGAAATGTACTGCAAGGGGAGCAGCGGGCGAAGCAGGAGAGATCTGCTGTGCCATGTAGGTAGCTCCCTGGCCGGGGATCAAACCTGTGCTGCAGAGGCTGCTGACAGCTTCGTAGTGCTGAGACTTAACCCCTAGTGCCACCAGGGATGCCCCTGGATTTTTTTTTTTTTTGGTGGGACCCTCGCTGGTGGCTGGGGAAAGAACCGGCGCTGGCAGCCTCGCAGCCCAGCACTCACCGCTGCGCCACCAGGGAAGCCCTATTTTTATTTTTTTAATTTTTTTACTATTTTGAAGACAAATGCTAGAAATTCTTACCCCCTACCAAGCCCCCTCTTTGAATAAAGAAACCTTATGCATGACGGGCACCCCATAGCTTGGAACTAACCACCCTCAAGGGCCGGGATGTGCGCAGCAGAGCAGGTTACTGTAGGTAGGAGATCATTAACTGAGCACAGTCAGCTCGCTTCAGTGGGCCAAGGCCAAAGTTAACCAGTAAAAACAAAAGCATCACTGGCGTCCACATCCAAACAGACTGCATTTCATTTTCTCCAGGCACTTCCATGGGTTGTTCAGCCACCGGGCATTAAGGTTCTGAATTTGCCAGATGCCAGTATCGTACCATGGCAGTGCCAGCGAAACCAGCCCAGCCTCAGGACTCCTGCAGCAATTCTTGGTCAGGCAGCAAACTGACAAATGAGAAAATCAGGGCAGAGTAAAAGGAACACCACTTAAATGGCATCGTGTCATTTAGACTATGAGCTCTACCCCTGGGGGACTCGCTGCTCCAGGACTTGAGAGGCTTATCAGTATTATTTACTCAGAGGCAGCAGGTCACACACCATCCCCACTGACACACACCAAAACCAATTCAGAGCTAGGGTTTGTCCACCTATTAATTTTCCTGGGATAAGAAGAATTTTACAACCAGACACAACAAGGGATGCTGAAATAAATGAACAAATTACAATAGAAAAAGTCTACCTTGACTTTCACACCATCAAGTTTGAAACTAGTCGTTAAAAGTACTGAAGACAAATACAGCCCGCCCAGCAGAACTTTCCATGAGGACGGGCACTGTCCTGTGCGGCAGCTGCTAGCCTCGTGCAGCTACGGAGCCCTGAAAATGTGGTTAATGCAACTGAGAAGCTGCATTTCAACTTTAGTTTAATTTCATCTTAACTGGCCAGGTCTCATGTGGCTAAGTGCTCCCGACTTGGGGGTGCAGCTAGAATCCCCAGGAAGTGGCAGAGGACCCCAGAGATAAGCACCACAGCATGGACGGACGAGCAGAGGAATGGTCGCCCAGAGCTGGCACCACCCTAAGGTGCTGGGCAGAGTGACAAGGAGAAGGCTGCTGTTTCCAGGGACCGCCTCTGGGCGCCCAGCACCTTTTCAGGCTGAAGAGACGGCCTCGGGGAGGTCCAGGGGAGGAGCCTTCCAAGCCAAAGAGCAGCAGAGGCCAGTTCCGGAGACTGGAAGCACCAGGCGTGTGTGCGGGCAGCAGGGAGCACCGGCTCCACGCTGGAGAGGGCTGGAACCCGCAGCCACTGCTGAGATGGCAACGGGCCAGCCCACACAGAGCGGTGCTGCCAGCGCCCGTGACCCACACGACCTCCAACATCCAGCATCAAAAGGAAGGAATGTAAAGATCACCTGAATAGCTGCGTGACTGACTGCATGTGGAAATAATTTTGGCCTAATTAAGTAAAACATTAAAATTCATTCTACCTGCTGATCACTTTTTAGCGGGGCTGCTGGAAGCGTCAGGCGCACGTGCAGCTCGTGTCCCCGGCTCGGGGTGCCTGGGGCTGGCGGTGCTGGGCTGGAGCTCAGGGAGACTGGAGCGGCTGGAGGGGGGCGGTACTCGGGGGCCATCAGGCAGGAGCTCATGGCCACGGGCAGGACACGTGGCAAGATGGCATTTCTCCCATGGAGAGCGGGCTCTGGTGGCTCTCTGGAGGGCCGGAGGTGCGGGAGAGGGGAGCGAGGCAGGAAGTCTAGGCTGGAGAAGGCTGGTCAGTGGAGAAATTTCATACGCACTTCTCAGGAGTGAAAACAGGGCTGTCCTGTCAGGAGTCCAACCGTGAGACCCAGTTTACAGGGAGCGCTTAAAGCTCTGGACTGGACGAGAGACAGGAAAGAGGCGGGCAGACGCCAGGACCTGCAACATTGGCAGAAGCCAAAAAAAGAACCAGAGGAGACTTAGAAGGTCTGATGGGTAAGGCAGGGCCAGGGTTGACCATCAGGCCACAGGGAGGGCAAAATGCCAGCCGATGTCCGCCTGACGTGGGCAGCTACCAGGGTGACATGTCCAGTTGGCATGACTTCGGAATATGCAGGAAAGCAACCGTAACGAGAACAGAGGGGCTAACCAGGGACTGTCAGGGTCTCCCCGGGGAGTCCAGTAGAGTAGAAGGGTCGACACAGGTTAACTGTCTCCAGGAGGCGGCCATGAAGACTATGGCAGAGAGAGGGCCTCGGGCACCAGGAGGGGGGTGGGCGTGAGGAGGTGGAGGGTGCACAGCCGCACAGAAGTCTGCATCCTGGAGAGACAGTCTCTTGTAGAAGGACGAGACTGGAAGAGCAAGGAATGGGATGCTTTAAATCATGATCCTGGGAGCACATCGGGACAGTGAAATGTAGAGTGGGCCACTAAAATGAGGGGGGCGGGCCTCTGCAGTGGCACAGGGGTTAGTGTCTCAGTGCTATCAAGCTATCACCAGCCACTGCAACATGAGATGATCCCCAGCCAGGGAGCTACCCACATGGCGCAGTAGACCTTGCCTGTCTCGCCCGCTGCTCCCCTCAGCAGTGTATTTCAGTCAGTCTGCCTGTTCTGCTCCCCGCTCTGTCTCTGGTGAACCCTCTCACCCCCTGCACCTCTAGCCTACACCCCAGTTCTTCTTTACAAAAATAAAATAAAATAAATCTTTAAAAAAAATAAAATGGGGGGGGGGGGAAGGCAGCTGGAGCCAAAGAAGTCAAGACTGGAAAGGACAGGTTGCTGGGTGGGTGGGTCGCAATGTGCATGCTGAGATTCCCAGAGATGGTGAGTGGAGACTGTAAGGCAGGGGAGGAGGCCCTCAAAGAAGGCCAGTGACTGGGGGGCCAGTGGGGGGGTGACAGAACAAGGAGGGGAAGAAGGAAGCCTCAGGCCATGAGCGCCGCAGTCCACGGCATAAGTTTCAACGGGAACTGAGGTTTCAAAGAGGGGGACCAATAGGTCAGCTGAAAATGGCAGTAGGGGAAAATAACTCCCCGAGAGCATGAGGGAAGCAGTGTCCGCCAGGAGCACCAGCCAGGCTTTCAGGAGGTGAAGGGACACCCGAGGGGTTAGAGGGCATGTGGATTCTGCCCGTGCAGACGGATGCCCAGGGACCAGGGGAAAGAATCAGACAGCAACGCAAGCAGCTGTCGCCACGGGCAGCACTACTTCAAAACTGATTTGGGGGCAAACAAGAAGGTAGAGCTGGTACCTCCTGGTTCAGCGGTGCCTAAGCACGCCCCGTTTGAAAAGCTGCCACAAACGTTAAGTCCCTCACACGCTGCAAGCTGGAGGCACACAGGCGACAGCGACTCCAGCAAGTGTCAGGTATGCTGCAGACACCTGTCAGCATCTCAAGGCGGCAACGTGCGGTTATCAACTTGTTGGCACCTCATTATCTCGGTCACTGCAGCCCCAGGGCAGCCTTACAAGGAAGGCAGCCGCCACAAGAGGGCACCACAGCCCACGGGCTTACCTTGCACAAGACAGCCCAGGTTACACTAACTGGAATCGAACAAAGCCCTAAGCAGGAGGGCTGACATTTCCTTCACGCTCACAATGCACTGAGCTCATATTTGAAGACAGAACACTAGAAAAATGCAGAAAGACTGTGTGGATGAGCTTTGAAAGGAAAACGTCTCAAAGGTTAACATAGGCTCAGCTCTAGAGAAAATCAGATGGGGGGCACATATACAGAATACCCACTTTCTTTTTTGTGTATATGCCAAATACCCACCCACCATCCCGTCCCCAACCCCCTCTGCCCTTGCCACCAGGCATTCACAAGATCTTGACACTGGAGGGGAGGGGTGGTGGGCCCCATCTGGCCGACATCAGTGCAAACGGAGATGGTTTAGGCACCAGTTCCGGGTGACGAAGAATCCAGAGAGAGGCAACGGTCAGGGCCAGGCAAAAAGAGTCTGTCTTCCTCAATCAAAGGAAGATTTTCAATGAGAGACTAAGGAACATTTTCAATGAGAGACTAAGGAGAGACTAAGGGTCAGGTAACCTATGGACTGATGCAAGAGCTGACAGTAGGCTGTGCCAGTGCCATTAAGGGCAAACTGAGGGGCTAGAGAAGAAACCGAGGTCCTCAGCTCTGGCTGCTTCTGAGAACCACCTCTGTCGGTTTGAAACTGACACACCAAGCCTGGGCGTATCTACCCCCCACCCCTCCCACCCCACCCCCTCCTCCACCTCCCAGCACTCAGAGCCCAGGCATCTTAACAGTGCAGACCTGCACCAGGTGATTCTAACCTGCTGGCAGAATTGAGAACCACTGGATCAAAACAGTAGCCAGGAGGGCTGAAATGGAGCAGTAACAGAAGGTAGAGGCACCTGACTACAAATTCTCGGGGTAGTCCCAGCAGTTAGCAGCACGCACTTGATATAAAGCCACACAGATTGACTTGCTGGCATTTACCAGCACTTTTCTGCAGCTTGAAGCAGAAAGAACAACACAGCAGGGTCATCCACAACAGCAAAGTGGATGCAAACAGTAAAGGATGCAGAGTGGGTGCAAAGGCACTGTGGCAGCAGATGATCAAGGAGTTCAGGCTGAATATGGAAGTGAGTGAGGCCAGAATATCGCCACCAGATAGGGAGAAGCCAGAGAAGTCAAGTGTCGGGGAGGGGGTGTCAGAACGGTCTGGACTGCAAGAGTATGAGTGGCACGCTTTCCTGCTTCACCCCCATTACTATACTTGGGAAGGCCTGCCAGGTTCCTGAAACCCTGTTGCACTGAGCCACTGGGACAGGAGAAGAAAGGGGAAGCTCAGGGAGTAAGCTCAGAGAGGAAGCAGCGGGTAGGAGCCTGGTGGTCAAGCACTGTCAGCAGGGCCAGTGGCTTGGACCTGGTATCCATGCTGGGAAGCATGTCAGCCCCGAGCACAGAGGTGGGCTTCGCTGCAGACAGGCAGGGAGCAATGTCCTGGCTGTTCGTTGTTTTGGGTGCAAAGAGCAGTAGATCCCTCAGATAAAGGAGGAAATCAGGAGGATGGGATGGGTTCCCTTCGGTGCTTAACCGTCAACGGCTCCCTATGTATTTCAGGACATTTTGAAAGATTCTGGTGCAAAACATCATTTGGCCAAAAAACAATCACCATAACAGAACAGGAAGGAAAAAAATACAAGTTCCATGAAGGTAAGCAGGCCTGCAAGGGGAGGGGAGAGCTCAGCACGGTTCCTTTCTTTCTTTTAATCAACAGAGGAGGGATTTAAAATTAACCCATCATGACAGAAAAAGGCATTTTTAAGTACAAATTGTTTCTAGCATAATCATTGATGAAGCAGAACTTTGAGTTAAAACCAAGAAATGAGATGGAAAAAACTAAAAAAGTCACAGTTGGCTTCACCAATTCATTTTTTATCTATTTTTGTGTCTGTTTTTAGACAGGGAGGGCTACATCACCAGCCTCGTGGCACAGGCATCCCCGGCGCTTGGAAAGCAATGATTAGCGTGCACGTCATGCTAAGTGAATCAAGCAGAATACAAAAGAATACATCCATATTGATAGCAATATATTCATGAACAAATCTGTGTGTTCACTAACAGAGCAGATGCAAATTTGTAAGTCACATCAATATCTGCAGGGAACTTTTTTGTAATTCTCGTTGGGCTTCAGGGAGAAATATGGCATAAACGAGAAGGAAAGTGAGCTCGTTAATGATGTAGGAGAAACAAAAGGTTGTGGGGAAGTGCCACCTCAAGTATCAAGAACATTCTGCTGGCTTGTCACTCACGGTAACTAGGTCTGGAGCATCTGTTCTAAAGAAGAGTAAGGAAAACACTCAAATAAAAAGAGAGGCAGCCATTACCCAGAGGTTGAGAAAAGACTTGTGATGACAGTCATCACCGAGAGAACACAGAATGTCGGGGTAACCAGGACCCACATGAGGATCATTTCAGACAATCCAGGAAAAACACGTTCAAGGGTATCACAGTAAAGCGATGGAGAAAGAGCTCTCAGACGTGCAGACCCAGTCTCATCAGCTTATAATTTTACCACTTCCACTACGCCATGGCTCCCCAATAAAGAGCAAAGTATTAGCTGACTGCCCTCCCCATAAATAAAGATTAATGTACAGGAGCAACGTGGCTGACATCCAAACTCAAAAATGTACTTAAGTCAAATTTGAACATGGTAAAAAATAAATTGATTGCTTATTATCTTGAACATAAATTATTCTACATGGGAATGAGGACAGGCTGCTTTTCCTGCTCTGAAGCAAACTGGGCCTGGGTATATTTCTACATCCTCAATAATACATATGCTGATTTAAATTAGCATCTGGAACTGAGACCTTTAACGTATCCAGAAAAAACAAAGCCATCAGAGAAGGAAGAGGCTCACACTTTGGAGAGGAAAATTGAAGTTTTGACGTTTGTTATTCACTCTTCAGATCTTTTACTGGACACTTGTTTTCTCATAAATATTGGGGATGGGGGCTGTTCTTTCCTACTCCTGGAAACCCTTCCCATAGGAGGCCACTCCAACCAGCATATTCCTGCTTCTCTTACCCTCACTCCTTCCACCCAAAGCAAGAAGAAATGCCAGCCTTGGGCCTCCCTGGTAGTGCAGGAGTTAAAGACAGTGCTACCAAGCTACTGCCAGTCACTGCAGCGCGAGTTAGATCCCCAGGCAGCCAGGGAGCAACCCACATGGTGCAGACCTCTCCTGCCTCGCCCGCTGCTCCCCTCAGCAGTGTATTTCAGTCAATCCACCTGTTCTGTTCCCCACTCTGTCTCTGATGAATCCTCTCACCCCTCCACCTCTGGCTTACACCCCAGTTCTCGTATGCAAAACAAATAAATCTTAAAAAAAAAAAGGAAAAATGCCAGCCTTGGGCTTGGCTGAGGAACTGGCTGTGCCAACCCAAGCTCCTTCCTTCCCTAAGACTCCACGAACCTCAACACAGAGGCCCTGTTCCAGGGGGCCTCTGCATGGTGAGGAGCCCAGGCCCACCGCATGACGGGCACTGAGTCCC
>NW_023604836.1:0-31987 GCF_014898055.3 Talpa occidentalis | reverse complement strand
TTTATGTTCTCTTTCAGTTTATCATTTGGCCTTTTGATGTTATGTCATCCGTCATGAAAAATCTTTAATATTTTATTTTTTAAAGATTTATATTTGCATGCAGAAACTGGGGTGTAAGCCAGAGGGGGGGTGGTGAGAGGATTTGTCAGAGAGAATGGGGAGCAGAACAGGTGGATTAACTGAAATACACTGCTGAGAGGAGCAGCAGGCGAGACAGGAGAGGTCTGCTGCGCATATGGGTCAGCTCCTTGGCCAGCCGGGGATCTAACTTGTGCTGTAGAGGCTGGCAGTAGCTGGATAGCACTGTCTTTAACCCCTGAGCCACCAGGGAGGCCCAAATTTTTAATATTTTATAATCAAGCTTATCATCTTTTCTTTTATTATCTCTGGATTTTTGAGTAGTTAGAAAAACTTTTCCTATACAAAGTTTAATGAAGAATTTACCCATGTTTTTTTCTGGCACTTACAGAGCTTGTTTTTTTTATTGTCCATTTGGTTCCCTAACCTGCTTGGAGTTTAGTCTTGAGTATGGTGTGAAGTATGCATTGAATTTTACTTTTACAATTGGCTACCCAGTTTTCGCAGCACCATTTATTAAAAATAGTGATTTGAGATGCTAGTTTTATCATATGCTAAATCTTCAAATGTACTTGGGTCTATTGTTTTTTTTCCTCCTATTCTAGAGGTCTGCTTGACTTTTCACTGGCAAGTAATACTTGGCTTTAATTACAAAGACTATTGGTTTAGGACAGCAAATTCACACTCTAAGAACATATTAATAATGTTAAATTAAGCGTTACTATCAATACCTTGCTTATTTTCACTGTTGTGTAGTGTTGCTTTGTATGCCTGTGCCATAATCTACCCATTTTTCTACAGACAGACTTGGATTGTTTTCAGTTTAGGCTATAGTGAAGAAAACTGTTATGGACATTCTTGTGCATGTCTATTTTGAATTCTTAGGAGTGAAAATGCTAGGGTATAGAAGCATATAGGGGCCTCGCTGGTGGCACAAGGGGTTAAGACACAATCTATGAAGCTGTCCACAGCCACTGCAGCACAAGTTCCATCCCCAGCCAGGGAGCTACCCACATGGCGCAGCAGACCTCTCCTGACTCACCTGCTGCTCCCCTCAGCAGTATACTTCGGTCAATCTGCCTGCTCTATTCCCCACTCTGTCTCTGGTGAATCCTCTCACCCCCCACACCTCTGGCCTCTATCCCAGCTCTTGTATGCATAAATAGATGAATCTTTTAAAAAAATAATTTTTTTAAAAAAGTATATAGGCATATATTAACTTCAGTGGATACAACCAAGCAGTTTTTCAAAGCATCTGTGCATGTTTATATTCCTACCAAAGATGTATGAGATTCCCAGATATTCCACAGCCTTGTCCTCACTTTCTATTACTAGTCTTATTAGTTGCCTTAAAAGAAAGAAACTTTGTATGACGTACATTTTTCTTCTTTTTCAATTCAAGGGCCTTTCCTTGCTTTGGAAACACATACATACATAAAGCAGGGCCCATTTTTCATGACATCTAACAAATTACTCATAGCCGTGATGAATAATTCAGTTTTATAGAAAAAATAAAAAAAGCAGTTATCAGCCTAGATTCAGTGTAGCAGACGGTTTGTTGCCTACTCAAAAACTATTTCCTCTCTCCCTCCTTACTCGCAGAATTTTAATTTTGTTCAGCACCCATTCTTCAGGGAAGGTGACCTATCTTCTGCTCATTAATTAGGGTTGTATCCTAATTAATCTGAGCTAATCATGGTCTCTTATTCCTTTCAGCAGTAATTAGCTGAGGAATGAGCATGTGACCCAGATCTAATTGAGAAATGAGGTAAAGTCTCCTGAGGGGGAAGGCTCATCGAAAGGTTTCCTTACTGCTAAGAAGGAGGCTCCAGGAGAAATGATCCTTTTTTCCTGTGGGTGTGATATATCTGGATAACTTATGTAGAACTGCAACAATCATTTCACTGCCAGGCTGAAAATGAAGCACCTATATGAAAAGATCACAAGAAACAAGCAAAGAGTCTTTAATACTGGTCTTAGAAACTGCTCTAGCCAAGTTTATGTGAATAAATTCACTTATTGTTGAAGATCATTTGGGCTAGATTTTTCCACTCTGTCACTATAACTAAAAAACCTGACATTGGCCATTGTTAAAATAGCAAAGGGAGAACAGTATGTTTACTCATCCCTTATAAATATGTACAGCAATCTCCTGGTTCTAGAATAGTGGTTCTCATTCAACATTAGAATCAATAGAAAGATTTATTAAAACAGGTTGCTGGAATTCACTACAAAATTTCTCTTTCAAGAGCTTGGGGGTAGGATCAAGAATTTGCATTTTTGAGTCCTCTCTGACTGCCGAGGGTTAAGTCAGCACTATCATTCCTATGGCCTCAGTTTGATCCCCTGCCAGGGAGCTAATCCACATATGGCACAGCAGCCTCTCCTGTCTCTCCCGCTGCTCCCCTTAGCTGTGTATTTCTGTCACTCTTCTTGTTCTGCTCCCCACTCTGGCTCTGGTGACTCCTCTCACCCCTCACACCTCTGGCCTATACCCCACTTCTTCACAAAAAATAAAATGAAGTAAAATAATTATAAAAAATAAGCAATTTGCATTTCCTAAAAGATGCCCATGCAACAGATCCAGGCACCACACTTGGAGAACCACTCTTTTAGAATATAGACTCAGGCAGCAGCTCTCCTGCCTGCCTCTTACCATGCAGGTGTTTTTCTTCACCAATCTTCTCCCTTTGCAAAGCATCAGAGGCAGCTCTGATCCCAAGACTGCCCACCTGTTTCTCTACAGGCCTCTCTTTTTAACAGACCTGTCCCTTTCTGGGACAGCTTTCTGCCTTCTTGTGTCTGCAAAAGCATCCTGGACTTCCTTATCTTTTTTTTTTTTTTTTTAAAGATTTATTTACTTATGCATACAAGAGCTGGGATGCAGGTGCAGGGGGTGAGAGGATTCACCAGAGACAAAGTGGGGAGCAGAACAGGCAGATTAACAGATATACACTGCTGAAGGGAGCAGCGGGTGAGACAGGAGAGGTCTGCTGCGCCATGTGGGTCACCTCCGTGGACAGGAATCGAACTCTGCTGCGACGGCTGCTGATAGCTTCATAGTGCTGACACTTAATTCCTTGCACCACCAGGGAGGCCCTTTCCTTATGTTTTTATAATAAATCTGCCCTTTTAAATTAAAAAAAAAAACTATAGATTCAATCTAACTATACTTAAAAACAAGCTTATAAAAATCTCATATCCTTCATGAACTTCATGTCAGTGAATACAAATCTTTATCAACATTTTGACTGATTACCTAGTATTATGTTATGTGGATTTACCAGGATTTGCAAAACCACATTACTAATAATAGATACTTCTGTTTGGGGGAACTTATTATATTAGCATGAACACATCTGCCATAAATATATTTTATAATAATCCTGACTGTTTAATAATTTCCTTAAAGAAAATCCCTTCCTTCTTCTTGTATTCTCTTCCTCATCTCTGTAATTTCTAATCCATTGTTTTTAGGTTTATGCATCTTACTAGAGGACTTTTGGTTGATACACTTCAGCATGTCAAGACCTTGGACATTTGGGCCTCCTTGGTGGCGCAAGGGGTTGAGATGCAACCTGTGAAGCTATCTGCAGCCACTGCAGCACAAGTTTGATCCCTGGCCAGGGAGCTACCCACATGATGCAGCAGACCTCTCCTGTTGCACCCGCAGCTCCTCTCAGCAGTGTATCTCATCAGTCTGCCTGGTTCCCTGATCTGTCTCTGGTGAATCCTCTCACCCTCCCGCGCATCTGATCTGTACCCTGATTCTTGTATAAATAAATTCTTGTATAAATAAATTTAAAAAAAGAGTTGAAAAATTTAAAAAAAAAAGACCTTGGGCATTTGCCTGGCAGTGGTTTTCCTTTTAAAAATGTAGACCACAAAATACCATGGCAGGGCCTCCCTGGTGGCCTAGAGGTTAAGTCTCAGTGCCACTACCACACCTGCGCACTGCCACAGCACAATTCCCAGCCAGGGAGCTAATCCACATGGCATAGCAGACCTCTCCTGTTTCACCCACTGCTCCTTTCAGCAGTGTATTTCAGTCAATCCACCTGTTCGGCTCCCCACTCTGTCCCTGGTGAATCCTCTCACCCCCTGCACCTCTGGCCTGCACCCCAGTTCTTCTATGCATATAAATAAATAATGTTTTATTTATTTTTTAAATCCTTTTTTTTTTTTAAAAAAAAGAAAAAGAAAAAGAATGTCATTAATCAATCATCAAAAAAAAGCAAGACCATGGCATTTCTAGGTACAGGCCAATCCATTCTGAAAGTTAATTTAGTCATTTTTGCCTGGGCAAGTGAATGGAGCCCAAGAGACTCTTAAGTCTTTCTTTGCTTTTCATTAACAATTTGAACTTGCTTTCTGTCTGTCATATTTTTATTTGTGTCTAAAAGGAACCAACCACACAATACTTCAAAGATCAATGCTTGCATTTAGATGTCATGTGTCAATCATCCCAGAAGGTCACACTGCAAGGGGATAAGCTGGTCAAGTTATCATGGTGATGTGTGGCCCTGTATTTTCAGATCTATTTGCCCTCCTTAATGGGAACGGCATCTTCAATTAAGCCAGAATGTTCAGCATCATTCAAGGGATAAGTGCTTACCAGAAGAAAATTGGTAAACAAAATGCAGAAAATACTTGATCATTACTGTTCTTGACTTGCGATCTTGAGGCACAGAACTTTAATATGGGAGGTTTAAACCCATGGAGGTGTTGTTAAGGGATAGAAGCCAATGGAAGATGTGAAGCAACATGATGCTTTGTATTATGGTCACTTATGAAAAGACATCTCATCAGACTATATGCTTTACACATGTCACTCTTCTGCAAAGATTGCAAAAAGGAAGTTGCATGGAAGTAATCAGTCCAAGGAAAAGCACGATTCTGGTCCTTCACAGTTCTCATTTCCCATTCGTCAAAATTTACCCTGATGGAGCGTTAATTCATCTCTCTTCATCCTGTATAATCCAACCCCTTTGCCAGCTTCTCAGAAAGCAGAGTTTCAAATTCTGTAATGTTCGTGAGGCATTACCCAAAAGAAAGGAAGGGTGCAGTTATGTGAGCCTGAGATGGTATATAAGTTCTGTGTTTCAATACACTATGTCAATTTGAGTGGGAAATAAAAGATTTCGTTGTCAAGTTTTCTAACTGATGTCTATTTCCTGGAGTTCTGAGACTATTGCTCAGTACCTTACAAAATGAACTTTTAGATTAGACACTGGTAAGGAGAGTGGAATTTCCCTCCATTCCCTCTTGGCCAAGAGCATTCCTCACCTGGGGACATTTTTATCAGATGTCTCACAACCAAAAGGAGGACTTCCTCTCCTTGCTCTCTCTCTGCCCCCAATTGATGTCAGAGTTTTTCTTCCCCATCCTCTCTCCCTTCCTTTTTCTCTCCTTCCCATTCTTCCTTCGTTCCTTCCTTCTGCCTTCCTTCCTTCAGAAGGGAGATTTGTCTGTGATTACCTTTGTTTTGTTTAGGAGCTCAAACTCCTTCATTTTACCTGGAAAACCAGCAATGGGCAAGCCAGCCATTCCCAATGGCACAGAAATGGACTGCTGGTCAACCTAATTAGTGTATAATTTAGGCTGTTTTTGACTGAGCTTGACATGTTTATTTTCTGTGAATCTATGAATTTAGAAATACCACTAAATCAAAACATAACCAAAAGCCCTCCCCATTCTCTAAATAAGAAACAGGCTCAGGAGACTTCTAAACACCTAACTATACTTTCAAAGTATCTTTTAAAAAAGAAATCTAATCACATTGCCATGAGTGCTATTTCAGCAGAATTCTTAGTGGTTAAAATTACTTTCTCTAGAATCAGAAGCCCTTAAAGAAAATTCTAGGTCTTCTTCTAAATACCAGTGACCTTAAATGTGTTATTAAATACTTAGACTCTTAGTTTTATAGTCTGTATAATGATGATTGTAACAGCAGCTAGAATTATAGTAGCATTTGTCATACCTACCTCACAGAGATGTGAGAGCTAAATGAGATAGAACATGCCAAGTTCCTGGCATATAATATGCTATTGATAAATGACACATGTTATTGATAAATGGCAAAAGTGATTGTGGTTGCTATGGTCACCATCGGCACCATCATCATTCAATTGTGTGGTTGACCATTGATCCATGAGAATCTGACTAAAATGTTGAATCTGATCAAGGAATTTGACATTAGAGGATTTTTGTGGCCCTTCACTTCAGCGAAGGGATAATGGCAGCTATCCAGGCAGAAGACCATTCTAGGGTGATGCCTGCACTGTCAATTCTTCACTTGCTGGTTTGTTACACATTATACTACCATTATGTTAAACTTCCTTTAACAATTGTCTTGCAAGTATGGGGGCCTCAAGTTTATTTCTTCTTAGGAAGCCTTATAAATAGTGTTTGGGAATTTTGTTTTGAAAACTGTAGATTACAGGTCTAACCTGTACAATGAAATTTTCTGATGCTCTGGCCTAAGAGGACAATGTCTAATATTTGAATTTCAGCCTTTATCTTACTGAAAAAAATAAGACAAAACAAAAACAAAAAAACCCAAACTCCTACCTCCCACTAACAGTTTGTTAGGGAAATAATCCTTTGGAATAGTTCATCGTTGACAGGCATCATTAATCAATCTGTTTACACTCCATCTAGGGTGATCTTGCTGTTCATTGGTTTCTAACAGAAATCAAGCAAGGGTTTATCTCATAAATTCTGCAGTGGTGGAACTAAGTACAGCAGGGCTCTAGCTTCATTTTTTGGAGTATATATCACTACCAAGGCTCCCTACCCCTCCACCTCAGGATAGATGTATTACAGCTGGAGTTTCTGTCCTATAAAGCAAAGCATCGTATTTTTTTGTATCAGCAATTCTTAACTGCAAAGACAATAATTCATCTGGTCAATGCTAGTTTCCAATGGAAGGGAAAAAAAGAGCATTGGGAAGATTTAGCTAGAGACCCTGTCTTAACATTTCTCCAACAAGTCCACTTCTAATAAAACCATTGGGTCAGAACCAGCAACATTGGATTTGACCTTTTCTAGCTTTTATTTTTCACTTGATGTGGGGTCAGATAATTTGGGTATGAACACCAAGAGATATGCTTTAGTGGGGGCAGATGAGCTACTATAGAAATTGATATTTAGACTATGAAAGCTAGTTTTCTAAGCTGCTAAAGCAGAATATTAATAAACTCCACGAAACCTCCTTGCCCCTGTATCCACAGTACCTGGAAAAGTACATGGACTGGAATGGGTAGCCATGATATGTTTGTTGAATGACAGCTGTCTGTGCTGTAAGAACATGGAGAGCCAGATCACTTGGGTAATAGCTACAACTCTGTGTGGTGTCACTGCAGTTGGTGTTATTGTCCTGCCCAACCACCCTTACCCTAGAAAAAAACATCCATCCTCCTGTGGCTGTGAGCCTTAGCTTAATCAAGGTGAGGGGCAATGCTGACTTGAAATAGGGTATTGTTGTTACAGGGCAGGGAGAGGGGCAGCCCAAACCCTGCAAACCTGCCTATTTTAAATAGGTTCTGTCATCCGCCGCATCAACACAAAACATATGAGACTTTAATGGGAAGGAACTTTAACACGATTAGGAAACAAGACAGCAAAGGAAAAGAATATAGTTTCTAAATCAAGCACCCAAAGTTACCCATCCCCCCGTGGGTAAAAGTCCATCCAAATGGGATTGGCCCAGAGCAAGACCCCAAAGCCTGCCACAAGTCTAAAGCATCTTCCAGTGGGGACCCACAGAAAAGGGTCACAAACAAGGAGACAAGTCTGGAAGGAAAAGAGCAAAATCAAAATCAAGACAAAAACCGCCATGGTCACCTCCCCATGGGTCTCTCACCCACATCTGTGTCACCCAGTCTACGACCAAAAGGCAAGCCCAGTTTCTTCACGTGTCTCTCCATTCCATGTGCCTCCTCCAGGTCTCCTTCTGGCTCTCCATCCTGCTTCCTTCCTTCTTCAGACTCCTCTGCAGCTTCTTCTCTCTCCGCTCAGCTCCACACCCTCCTTTTGGGTGGGGCAGGAAACCTGGAACCTCCCCCTTTCCTGGGGACCACCCTGTTACATTGTCAGTGGGCTGGGGGCTGGAAGTGATTGGACTGTGGATTATATTGTTTGTGTACTTTTTTTGTATGTTATAATGCTTTGACATCTTAAAAAACCTTTCTGCCTGGGGAGAGACCACCTTTCCAGGTACTAGTTAATTCTGAGAGATAGTGCAGGGCTTATCATGTCTTTTTTTTTTTTTTTTAAGATTTATTTATTTACACATATAAGAGCTATGGTACAGGCCAGAGATGCGGGGGTGGGGGGTGAGAGGACTCACCAGAGACAGAGTAGGGGACAGAAGAGGCAGACTGACGAAATACACTGTTGAGGGGAGCAGCGGGTGAGACAGGAGAGGTCTGTTCACCATGTGGGTTGCTCCCTGGCCGGCCAGGGATTGAACTCATGCTGCAGAGGCTGCAGATTTGCCTCATAGTGTGGTGCTTAATCTCTTGCACCACCAGGGAGGCCCGCTTATCATGCCTTTGTTATTTAAACTTTCACATCTGGAGACCCACCTCCTTTGGGCTTGGCACCCCAAGAGGCCTTGCTCCTCTGCCTTAATCATCCCAGGGTCAGTTACCAGGCAACTAGGGGTCACTCTTAGAGCTAAAAACCTGAAGAAATTATTCACATTAGCTAATCCTAAATTACCCTGCCTGCAGAAAGGAAATAAAGGCCCAGCCCTTTATTTTTTTATTATTGGTTTATATTTTGCGCCTTCCTGTCTTCATCTTGCTGCCCAAAAACCTGATGTTTCTCACATGCCCTGTGTGTCATGCTGTGTCTCCTGTTTCTAGGAACTATGAACCATTAAATTTTGATCTCTTGAGCTTCTCCTGTATCTTTTCTCATGGTCACACCTGGTTGACCATCACATAAAAGAATATAGACCACAGATATAGTTGATGGTGAGGCCAACAGGATTTCCTGGTGGACAGGATATGGAAAGTAAGACAAAGAAAGAAGACAAAAAAATGAGTCCAAAGTTTTTGGCCAGAGCCACTGGATAGAGGAAGTTGAAATTTGCTGAGCTGTGAAATACACATGGGATAAGTCAGGGGTGCAGAGGAACAGGAGAGGTCATGACCATGTTAATTTCAATACCTGGAAATCCAAAAGGAGAAATAGAGTAAGTGCTTGAATAAATGAGTTTGGAGTTCAGGATTATACAGATATAATTTGGGAGTTATTGGAATATCAGTGATATTTAAAATTGGGGAAAAAATCACCAAGGGTGTGAATATTTAGAGAACAATAAAGAGTCAAGGACTTACCCTAGGACCTCCAAACTTAGAAGATTGGTCTCCATTGGTCTCTAAATTTCATTTCCATTGTCTTATTCTGGAAGCATCATGACACTTTTATCCTAGCACTTAGATTTCTCAGTCTTTTCCCAAATCTAAATTCAATCTAAAATTAATTGAATTCAAATTGAATTTTAAAAATTCAATGATTTTCTTTTAGTTATTTATTATTTGAATCAAACTGTTATTGTGCCAGTTATTTATTGTTTCATAATAACATGTATAAAACACAATGACCTGAAACACCAACATTTGATTATAGCTCATCGTATGTGGGTGCAGCATGTAGAATGGACTAGAGATTCTCCTGGTCCATTTTGGGCAACAAATATCTATTGATGGTATTCAGTTGGTGGTTGAGCTAATTTACTCACTGAAGTGATGCAAATGGAATCTGGTCAGCAACACATAAGAGCAGCCGAAAGAAGTTACACCATATTGTACAGAGAGTAAGGATTGAGCACTCTGGGAGGGGAGAGTTTACTTAGTCTTCTCAGCCTCTAGGGTGGTTACAGAAATGAGGGGAATGGCCAGAAGTTTGGTAAATTGCAGCATAAATAAGAAGAGACAACTTTACTAGTGCACAGAGAAAACAGAATCCCAGCAGAGTAAGATTTTCTCTAGCTCATCATTCTCATTTCATCTAATAATTGAGCCATGACCTTGTGAACTGCCGATCCTCGCTCTGCCGCTATTCTACACACTTCTCAGGGAATACTTTCCAGACTTTTCCAGGCATAAGTGATTGTTCCTTATGCTGGTTCCTACAGTGTTTTGTACCCGCAGGAGGTCCCCATCATCTGGCACCAGAGAGAGATTTCAAATGAGGAGCAAATTTCAGTACATAGCATGGATGTGTGTTTGGGGTGAAGGCAGGTATGGGGGAACTGATCATGAAAGAAAATGAAAATAAAACAATAAAAAGAAATTATTTCCTACTCAATAAAATGTTATTGCTGATTGCAACTACAGGCAAGAAGCAAAGAATGAATCAAGAGACTTGGGTTTTTTGGCATGAAGTTTTAATAAAATTTTATGATAAATGGCATGGTTAGTCATCCTTTAATCAAGTGTTGTTTTTCAACTTAATAAAAAAAAGATCATTTTAGGCCTCCCTGGTGTGCAAGGGGTTAAGTCTCAGCGCTATCAAGTTATCTGCAGCCTCTACAGCTGCAGCACGAATTCAACCCCCAGCCAGGGAGCTACCCACATGGTACAGCAGACCTCTCTTGCCTCACCTGTGCTCTCCTCAGCAGTGTATTTCAGTCAGTGTCCCTGTTCTGCTCCCCACTCCGTCTCTGGTGAATCCTCTTATCTCTGGCCTATACCCCAGCTCTTGTATGCATCAATAAATAAAATAAATCTTTAAAAAAATCAGTTTTTCACTAATATATACACACTTCAGTGTGTAATCTAGAGTTTCAATATTTTAAACTTTATTGATCAATAACATACTTCTAGAAAAGTGTACAACTCATTAGTGCACAGCTCAATTGATTTTCATTTTAATAAACAGTTCACACTCATGTAGTCAGCACCTAGTTCCAGAAAGAGAGCACTTGATGCCCCTTTCTTGCCCAATTCAGTTATTTTGCTCTGTCCTCCCCTAATAACTATCATGACTTACAGATGAGTTTTGCTTGTTCTTGAACTTCACATCAATGGAAGTATATGTTGAATTTGGTTTCTTTTTCTCCATGTTACACTGTGAAATGTATATATGTATGTGTATACATATATATATATATATATATATATAGTTGCTTTTAGTAACTAATTCATTCTTATTGTTGTGTATTTCACAGTATGCTCAAAATTTATCCATTTATTCAAGTGATGGAAATTTGGGGAGTTTCCAGCTTGTGGCTCTTAGAAATAGGGTTACTATGAATTCAAGTATATTTTAGTGTATCAATCTTGGCAAACACATGTATGCCTTTTCACTAGGTCATGATGTAGATGTTCTTGCCTGTGAGTCTGTTAAACTTGGTCATGTCTATTCAAATTTGTTGCTTTGACATTTTGCACATTGTTGACACTAAAAATGTTGAACTTAACTGATATAATTTGCTCAGCATTACTATGAATAATTATAATATTCACAGTTTTTGTAGCTAAATAAACAGTAGTAGGGTGCTAATGATATTATTGAAACAAATATTTGACTAAGGAGGAATGATACTGATTCTTCTGAATCCATGGAAAGAAACTAAGAAGTCAGATATCCTTCAAGGAGATGAAGCTGAAAATTATACTGGAGTTTCATGCTGTTTCTCAGATATGTGCAAAAGAATTTCTCATCACACATCAAGCCATGTAACCGCTTGAAGGAGAAATGGTCAAATTCCCTGAAATAGATGAAACTTTGAAGTAGCAAGATGCTGATGTGCTTCATTCATGTGTCATGCAAGGCTATCATTATAACCTTATAAACCTAGTGTAATTGGGAATATTTTTATTCTTCCTTGGAGGTAGGTAAATAGCAATGCAGTTACTAAGATTAATGTCTTATATTTGATGAAATATAATCAGAGTGATAATATTAAAGCTATAATTTATTATAGCTTTTATATTGATTACAAATATCCTTTCATTTAATTCGATCTTCACTGCAGTCCTATTTTTAGCCCTGGAGAAATTAGGTGCCTAATGCAAAGAATCTACACTGGGTAATTGATGGAACCAGGACTCAAACTTAGGTATTGTAAAGCAGAGAGGAAATTTCCCCTTAACCCTCTGGGTTCTTTTCAGACTAGTAAAGCAAGTAACTTAACATCAGACTGATCGATAAGAGAAAAAATATATGTATATGGGGAATCTACATGGGGGCAGATGCTAAATTAAATGAGGGCAATATAAGCATATAAATCCTGAATAAGAACAGGATAGAGGTCTGGAGCTTCAAAAAGAGAGGAGAGGGACTCAAATGATGAGAAGAAAATGACATATGATGAATACCAGGTATTTGTCCTACCACATAGATAAAATTTGCCAATAGAAAATTTATTTCTGGAAAAAATCCTAATTCTGGGTGAAATCCCCAATTTCTATTCTTCTAGATAGTTAAGGGAATGGTAACAGTTCTACTTGGGCTTGTAGGTCCTCAGCAGAGCTCAGTTGGAAATAACCCATAGTCCAAAGTGTCACATCTGGGGATGGCTTGTTCTGGAGATCTTGGGGAGGCTGACCCATCCTATGTGCAACTTATTGAATGCTGACTCTGTCCATTTCCAGGAAGTCTGAGGTTATCTAGCTGCTCTAATTGGAGGATGATTCAGTTGAGTTGAAGAGGGGCAGGGAGGTCATTTTGGCATTATATGTAAGCAGCATTCATTCCAGCTTCAACGGTCATAAAGCTTTCGCTCTGATCCAAGTTCTTTCCATCTGTACCTATATTAGTTGAAATAACGTCCTTATAAGTCTCACTGCTTCCAACATTTCTCCCCCCTACAATCTGTTCTCGATACAGTAGCCAGGACATGTCATTTTTCTACCAAAACTTTCTATGACTTTTCATATCACTTGAGATAAAAGCTGAGCATACACCACCTTACAGGCCTTGTGCCTTGTGTCCTCAGTTTACCCTGTGACTTCCTCTCTTATCACTCCTGTCCCTCCATCTCTATGCTGATTCTGAATGGCCTTAAATGGCCCCCTTCTTTCTCAGTCATATATGTTGAAATTCTACTCTGTGCCAGGCACTGTGGGAGAATACTAGGAATATTGCCATATATCAGCTAGGAATAACTTTTGGCAGGAAGGATAGAAACACCAAAAGCAATGGCTTAAACCAAGTAAAGGTTTTTTTCCTTATTTAATTAGAAGTCTAGACAGAGGCAGTCCAGTGCTCGTACAGGGGCTCCAGGGGGCCATCAGGGACCTTGTTGGCGTCTACCTTTTTGTGGTCCAAGCTTGCTGCTCCAACTCCAGCAATGCCTGCATTCCAGGCAAGCAGGGGAGAATAGCAAAAGAAAAATGTGTGTGCCAGAGGATTCCTATGATCATGCCTTGCTGGAAAGCTCCACCCAATAATTCCTGTTTACATTTTGTTACCCATCACCACTTGGCCATCCCTAGCAGCAAAGGAGCTAAGAAGTGTAGAGCATTTGCTTGTTTGCTTTTGTTTCCTTTGGTAGGTTAATTGCTTCTGTACACAAGATTGGGACGAAGGGTAAATGAAATGCTTCCTCAAGTGAGCGACTGGCAATACTTTTCATATGACTAGTAGGCAGCATGCTCACTCAGAGCTGTCATTGTAGTATCTGCAGACAGGAAACCAGGAAGTAAGCACATACCCACTTGCAAAAAAAATGCCAAATAGCCACAAGTGCCATGCAAAGTAGTAAAGTGAGGAGAGAAGTCAGAGTGCCTCAGATTCTATGTTATACCTGCAAGTCAGGGAAGTTGCTCTCCAAAGAAAGGACATTAGAGCTGAATCCTGCATGACCAGTAGGCCAGCCTGCCAAGATCAATTGCAATTTTACCGATCCTTTGTTGGTTATAATTTAATCCAGGACACGAAAGCAGTATAACCATGTCTGCCTGGTTCTATAAAATCCGGTTTTCAAGATGTGGGATAAATCATCTTTATTTTTCCTAAGATTCCCTCAGAGCCTTTTCCTCCTTCTGACACTTTTTTTTCTTCTTCACTCTCTTCACCCTCACATACACACTGCAAAAGTTGGCATTGTTCCTTGATAATGTAAATAATCACAGGATGGAGAAGTAAGAAGCAGTTTTTGAGTTTTTTTGGGTCTGGCAAAGCCTAATGTCAGAAAAAATATCTCAGGGAAATAAGCCAGATGTGGGCAATTTATAAAAAAGAAGTAATTCTAGAAAATTCCGTTCAAGCCATAAGCCAGTCTGGTGAATGTAGGTATTATTAAGGAAGATGTATTTTTGCTTGAAGAGGTTTTCTGCGGAGGTGGGTAAATCTGCGTTACATTCTAATTCACACAAACTTAGAAAGCTTGCCAGTGCTTGGGTATTGGAACTCAGTGATTACATAAAATTGTGATTTTTAAATTTGGATGGTTTATAGGCTACAATGATGGATTCAAGTGTTACTGGATTTATCTTTTACCAAGACTGTCTTGAAATATAGTCTCTTGTTGTCGGTTCCTTTCTCCTGGTCTTTTTATGTTGTAGTTGGTTATCCTTTACCAGATAGAAACATCTTTGTGCAAGCTAACAACCAAAGCCTAAAAAACCTTGGCTAGAGCCAAATCAGCAGGCGCATTTAAGTTTCCTTCAAAAACATCAGTAGGGAGGAGGATGAGGAGATATCAGGGCACATTGTAGTTATATGATGAGGTTATTGTACACTTACCAGTGACTTTTTCTGCTTCCAAACATGTTCGGTTGCATTTCATTTTTAGGTTACATGTTGTACTGTTTTTCCCTTTTCACTTTAAAGATGATGTATTCTTTTACCCCAGATACTGCCAAAGTGGCAGAGATGATTCAAAAAATAACCACGCCTCGATGATTTTTCATTCTTTATCTAGATGTTTCACCTAACTGGAAAAATTTTCCTCTTACTTGTAAGAAGTCTGTATTATAATGGATTCAGACATGTTACTTTCTCTATTGTATATAACTTTTAAAAATAAATCTCTTCTCTATATAGGGAGTCCCTGCTGTTTATTCTTTTGCACTTGCAACTACTGATAATAAACTCTACATTTTTATTTCTGAATTCCATAACTCATTCACATAGTAGTTTCACTTATGGAAAACCCAGTTCTTGTATGCATAAATAAATAAATCTTTAAAAAAAAATATTACCTGAGTGGTTCAAGTAAACTGGTGCATTATACAAAGGAATTGTTTGTAACAATTAACAACCATGTTCTTAAAATATTTATTTGATTTTATTTGTTTGTGACAACATCATCTTAAAATATTTAATGAGAAAACAGTGTTGATATTGTTGCAGAGGAGAGATTTCCCCCCACCCCTCTGGGTTCTTCTCAGGCTGATTGAACAATCATATTAATCAGACAAACTAGTAAGAGAAAGAACTAAATTTAATTGCATCTATATGACAAGTCAACATAGGCATAGATTCTGATTCTAGTGAGAGAAATGAGGGTGTAAATTCTCAACTAAGGAATGGGTAAGGATCCTGGAGCTGTAAGGAGGGAGTAAGGGGATATATGATGAGGACGGGGTGACTTCATAGGACAAAACCGTGCCTCTAGATACTTGCCTGCCTTATGATAGGTGTCTTGTGAGCCTGCGAGACCTCTATTGACCTCAGCTCAAAATAAACCGCACACCAAAGTGAAACATCTTGGGAAGATCTATCTTGAACAGCTTTGTTTGATATGTTGGATGAAAATAAGAACAAAAGAGGATAATATAATTATTATTTTTACTAGAAAATAATATATCTAAGTATTAATCCCAGGTGGGAGGGAATTTGGGTAATTTTTATGTTCTTATTTTGCATTTTCATCATTGCTTAATTTTTTAAATAACAAAAAATGATAATGATAATGATAATTTTTTAAAATAATGATAAATCAACTATAAAGCATCCACCTAAAAATTCAGGAAGCAATTAAGTAAGCAAAGCAAGTACATTTGGGAATTAAAGAATTACAATTTGGAGTATACATATTTAGGTAGAAAACCTAAAACATACCACAAGGAGTGATAAAGTTGGAGGGTTTTATGGGAAAAAAGGAGGAAGATGAGGTAAGTCATTAAACAAGAATTGATTAGTGTTAACAAACTTAAACTATTCTTGGCTACACATAATTTGTTACTGGTTCTCTGGAAAGGATGAAAAGGAAACTAATTGATTCTATCCTACATCTAAGAGTTCATAATCATTAGTTCACCTGATTAGGATATTGTCTCAAAAAATTGTTTGCTTTACAGTTTCTTAAAATAATTACTTTTGGCCCAACTCAAGGGTTTCTTGCCCAATTTAAAGGTTTTTCTTTTTAAGACTTATTTATTTATGCATACAAGAACTTGGGTACAGGCCAGAGGTGTGGGGAGTCAGAGGATTCACCAGAGACAGAGCGGGGAACAGAACAGGCAGACTGACCGAAACACACTGCTGAGGGGAGCAGTGGGAGAGTCAGGAGAGTCTACTGTGCCATATGGGCATCTCCCTGGCTGGCTGGAAATCGAACTTGTGCTGCAGTGGCCGCGGGCAGCTCCAGAGGCTCCATAGGTCTTAACCTCTTACACCACCAGGGAGTTCCCAAAGGTTTTTGACTTTATTCAAACAAGACAGGTAATACAATTTTTCTGTAATGGCTCCTTGGCTACTTGAGTTCACAGATGTTAGCTTTTCACAGAGAGAATACAAATTAATTTTTCAGTGAGGAGGCAATGCATGAAGGAGAAAGAACAATGACTTAGGAACTGAATAGATGTAGGTTCAAATCCATTTGGCCATTTGTTACATATGTCACTTAACCCTCACCAACTTTCAATGTCTTTCATTCTAAGGCTAAAGAGAGGTGTGAGTGTTCTTCAAAATCATACCTTTTTAAATTAGTGTAATGACAAAGGGCTGCATCTGAGTGCAGGAGAAATTCCCCCACCCCTCTGGGTTCTTCCAAGACTGGACTAGAAAACAAATTGACATCAGACAGATTAGCAAATTTAATGATGTATATATGGAGAATTTACATGGCTATAAATCCTAAAGTACTTGGGGGGCAAACCAGAGCTTTATATCCTTAGTTAAGGGAACTGGGTGCCAAGGAGCGAGGTGGTCATGATCTTGCATGACAAAACTTTGCCTCTAAATATTTGTTTGGTCTTAAGATAGGTTTCTTCAGCAAAAATTTATTTCTGGTTATACCCCAAATCTAGGCAATCTTCATTATTTAAGTTATAGTAACAATTGCTTCTGAGGCCCATAGGGTTTCATTTGCTGTTTGTTTCGCATACCACAACGACATGTACCAAAAAGAGTCTGCTCTGATTATATTGGGAAAAGTTTGAACATTTTGGGGGAGACTAACCCCACAAAATATAGGTCTGGGATTCATTCAGAACTTTTCCTGTGTTTTCTGTTTCTTAAGAACAACCAGGTGAAGATCATCCTTATGCCAAAGAGGTATATTTGGGGGTGCCATATTCTACTCTTCTTCAATGTCCTGTCCCCCAAACAATCATCAACACAAACTCAACATCCCTGTTAAAAGACTGCTTCTAGAACCTAGTTATCCTCTTTCTAAGAGAAAATGCATAATACTCACACACCAATAAAATACTACATATTGCAGGTACTCTATTAGGATTGTTTGAATCTGTCACCCACAAGTGGAAGGAAAGGAGGGCTACAACATTAAAATGACCCCTTGTGCTGAGATAACAGCTTTTGTTATTTAGAAGTCTATTTTAGCAGACTTCCCTCCAGCTGGAAAACAAAACAGGGATGAATAAAGAGCTTCACTAAGTCTCTTTATCTCTTTCCATTTAAACACAGATATCCTGTTGTGATAACCTTTGACACTTTATTACACGGTTGTGGTAAATAACAACTGTCCCCATTTTGTAATGTCATTCCTGGTTAAACAGTGCCGTTAATTACTGAACATAAAAGTTGAAGTTTTTGTGAATAGAAGGAAATGTCATTTAGATTCCTTTGCTTTGTTTGCTAAATTTATTTGAGGGCTTGGTGGTTTAAGTGGCTTGGAAAATTGTCACTGAGAACTACCCCTACAATGACAAATAAGAATGAGGCAATTTGGGGGCAGTGGTAAAATGACCAGAGACCTTGACATCTTCATTGAAATTCTGAGTTTGATGAAGCTCTGAAATTCTGAATTTGAGGGGGCCTCCCTGATGGTGCAAGGGGTTAAGCACCACACTATAAAGAAATCCACAGTCTCTGCAGCAGGAGTTCGATGCCCCTGCTGGCCAGGGAGCAACCCACATGGCGCAGCAGACCTCTCCTGTCTTACTCGCTGCTCCCCTCAGCAGTGTATTTCAGTAGATCTGCCTGTTCTGTTCCTCACTCTGTCTCTGGTGACTCCTCTCACCCCCTGCATCTCTGGCCTGTACCCCAGCTCTTGTATGCATAAATAAATAAATCTTTAAAAAAAAAAAGAAATTCTGAGTTTGAGTCACAATGAAAGTAAGAAATCTATTTCCATCCAGACACTCACAAGCTACCTTAATTGCTTACAAAATGCATCTTAAGTTAATACTTTTATTGTATAAAATGAACCTCTTTACTACTGAGACAATGGCAAAGGAATGAGTTAAAAATCATTATGTAGGGCCTCCCTGGTGGCGCAAAGGGTTGAGCACTGCACTATGAGGCAATCCACAACTTCTGCAGCACAAGTTCAATCCCGGATGGCCAGGGAGAATCCTACATGGCAAAGCAGACCTCTCCTGTCTTGCCCGCTGTTCCCCTCAGCAGTGTGTTTCAGTCAGTCTGCCTGTTCTGCTCCCCACAAACTCTGTCTCTGGTGGGTCTTCTCACCCACCCCCCACCCCCCGTGTCTCTGCCTGTGCCCCAGCTCTTGTATGCATAGATAAATAAATCTTAAAAAAAAAAATCATTATGTAGGTCACTTAGAAGAAAGTCTTAGAAATTGTTTTACCGTATATGTCTGTATTGATCAGGAAATTGAGTTAGAGCTTTTGTCATCTTTCATCTTTGATAATGTCATTCTTTGTCACTATTTTTTCATAAGAAAAGTCTGGATTTATAGAATATAAATTTTACAGAAAAATTGTTTTAATATTCTTTCTTCTATTATCAACTAATTTTTTCTTACATTTTAATTTCAGAAAGTTTTATTTTTGTTTGTTTGATAAACGTTTGAAACTTAGCTTTAATAAAACATAGGTAAACATTATCATCTGAGATAGAATCCTACAATTTTAGAATTGAAAAAAGACCTTTTCTGTCCTTCATTTCCTATTAGTTAGATGATTACTACAGAATCATTAATATTGGTAAGATTTTTTTCCCCTACTTGCTCCCTTTTGTATTATATAGCTGCTATTTTAAAAAATGGTTTTGATTTTGGCAGAACATCTCTTTACAGTATAAGGAGAAATATAAGACTTTGTAACAAACAAAAAGGAGGATAGGATATTCTTTCAGTGAAAATACTTAAGTTTCTGGGGATCATGTAGTCCTATAGTGATAGACTTCTTTGTCTTTGACTAAGCTACAAGAGTATTTGAATTAAAATTAACTTGACAACTGTTTTACTATAAATTTTTGTATTAACCGGAATAATTCAGAAGTTGATGTTAAAACTGACATAATGCAAATAATTTTTGTCTAAAGACATGCAAAGAAATTCTACCTTGTGGATGGTCAATTGATTTCCCTCTTCCACTGTGGAAGAAGACAGTTTTCTGTCTATTTCTAAATTTATTTCAGTATTCCCATCTATATAAGTCTCTGCTCTATGATTTCACCTCTGAGTGAGTATGACATTCCACTGATTCTCTCATAGATAGTAAGTTTAGTAAAATATTTACCAGGTGTTCCTTTTATATTTGTATGAAAGTCATAATTCTACCTTTTTGGAAAAATGAGCCTTAAACAAATACAGTACCCAAATGATGACTGCATAGTAGAAACCCACTTATCCCTCTCTCTAGGTTTATAGATAAAGATATTGAAGCTTGGGGAAAGTCAGGATATACATGTAATAAATTGCTGATCTGGATACTCATCTATTGGTGTTACATGGCAACCCCGATGTGAAATTGGTTGGCCTGAGTGTGGGCCCTCACCCTCGTGCTTAAAAGGGGCTTATAATGAGACTCAACTGTGGGCACACACACAAAAAGATTAATAAAGGGCTTATTTACAAAAAGGGGAAAATGACGAAAGGAGTAAATCAAGAGAAAAGAGAGAGAGATAAATTGGTGAATGGGTGCTACCAGTTCTGCTTAGTTGGGACCCCAATAGCGCACTGAAAGCTGGTGAAAAAACCAAGCACCCTCAAGCTCCACAGGTCTGGTCATATACCAAGTCTGGCTGCTTAACTCCACCCTCAGATCCCAGCAATCCTCCCTTTGGTGGTGATGACATTATGGGGTTTGTAGCCCTTGGTGTCTTGAATCTCTTTGGTCTGGGGTGGGGGTGGGGTCCATAAAACCTGTTTCGTGAAGTTTTTTAGGGCATCCTTTCCCCCAACATTCTTTCTATCTCATAGCACTACCTCCTCATTGACAAATATTTTTAGCATTTAAAAAAGTTTTGAATTCCATGGCTAATTTGATGCTGATATTTCCAAAGTAATTCTATGTTATAAATAAAAAGATATTCTCCGTAATCTTAAGTTTCTTGGTGGCAAATTTTGATTTATATAGTTTTTGACCTAAGCCTTGTTTTTCTAACTGCTAGTTTTCTCTTTTCTGCTCTGGCTAGAATATTTCTCTTGGCTTTGCATCAAACAGTACCATATTTCTTAAAGCTTTAGTTATCACTTAAGGTATGCATTAAATTGCATGTAAAGGTACTCCCTTTCAGTGTTTGTTCAGACTTTCTGATTATGTCAAGAAGAAAGCCATGGTGAGTTGGTAGTGTTGTTGCAGGGCAGGGAGAGGGGCACCCTAGGCCCCGCAAACCTGCCTGCTCTAAATAGGTTCTACCCTCCACTGCATCAACACAAAACATATGAGACTTTAATGGGAAGGAACTTTAATACAATTAGGAAACAAGACAGGAAAGGCAAAGAACATAGTTTCTAAATCAAGCACCCAAAGTTACCCGTCCCTCGTGGGTAAAAGTCCACCCAAGCAGGACTGGCCCAGAGCAAGGCCCCAAAGCCTGCCACAAGTCTAAAGCATCTTTTAGTGGGGACACACAGACTCCAAAAATGACGACAGCATCCATTCTTAAGTTGACAAATTTTCAATTTTCTTGTTATTAAAAAAAAAAGTAACATAGTTGAGATACTATTATGTAGCATTTTCTAAATCCGTTAGTTTCATTTAATGTTAGGCCATAAGCCTTTTTACTTGGCATTCAAAATGTTTTCGTTCATTATGATTTTTAATATTTGGTCTGCATGGGGGGGTCTTCCTTTCTCATCCATCAAAGAGCGTACCAACAGAATGTCAACCTGTGAACTCTTTGATAAAATGTTCTCAAATGACCAGACTGTCTGGCCGGGAAGATAGAAGTGGGATGGGGACAAGAAAGTTGGGGGGTGGGGAACAAAGTAGGGAAAAAGTGGTACTACAAAGGGAAGTGGGTAGGGAAAGAGGTCTGGAAGAAAGAACTTGACCTTCACAAACTGAGGGTGCTGATGTTTTCCTTGATGATGCCAGGAACCCACCCATTAATCTTGCGCTCCCCCTGCTGGCTTCGCAGAATACGTCCACCGCGTGATTAACTTGAGGGGTGAGCACAGTCAAGCCGCGTGGTTGAAATCACCGGTGATGGACCGAAAAGAGAAACAGTCACTCTTTGTGCACTCTTTACGAGATTAGAATTCAAATCTTCATTAAGTGATTGATTGATTGATTGATTGTGGTGATTCAGGAGAAGCAAATCGGTGCCCGCCCTCCTGCTTCCCATCCCGATTCTCTGTTCTCCCGCCCTGTTTCTCTGCTGCAGGGAAATAAAATTCTAAAGGTCTCAGCTTTTCTTTTCAAGATTCTTACTATTCCCCTGCCAGGTCACCGGTGATCTCGCTGGTTGTTTCTCTTTATTGCATTTTGCTGTTGTTTTCTTTCCGTTTTCATGATCTGTGTCCCGCCCCGCCCCCTTGCTGGTGCCATTTGTGAATTAAAAAGTAATGGTAAAAGCCTACCTTTTCCTTGTAAAGTCGAGCTCTCTCAGCTGCTCTAATTATGCAGTCTCTTATTTCTCCATTTGTGCTTAATTCAAAGCTGTAAAAAGCTTTCAAAATAGGTGTATGCTCTACTTGACAGTTGTGATAAAACAATGCCTCCTATAAAGAGAAAGCAAGACACATTTGCAATTTCCTTTTCCATAATTTATAGTGATTTAGCTCCCCCCATCAGGAGATAAGAATTTCTTTGGGAACAATTTTCTTTTAATAGCTCCATCTGAAGCAGCAAACATTTCTTTTGCAGTCATTAGAGCTCCTAACCCACAAAACAGAGACTGAAGATTGAATTAGGGTTTAGAGAGAGGCAGTCTGTATCACATAAATAAACAATGAAGGTCCCAGTCATTTCATTACAGAACTTAAATAAGCAGTACAGATGGTCAGCTGCAGCATTACACATGCATAACCTATATAAAAGACATTACAGGGTCAGAAGCATTAATGTACTCACACTGCGACTCATTTACTCTACTTGAGTTACTTTTATACTAAGCACCAAAGCTGTCGATCAGACAAATTATTGCAAGCAGTAATGCAGACAGATGAGAACTTAAGGAAATTGTTGAATGATGAGAGGAAAAATACTAATATAACTTAAGTAGTTATGACCCCAAGCTAAAACTAGTAAATGCCATTTGCCACTAATCCTTCTCACTGAGTTGCAAGTGAGAAAAAAAAAAAATCAACTCAAATTCATTTAAGCACAAACAAGTTATTTATTGTCTTATTGGTTCATGTAACTGAGAAATTCTAAACTTGAGGTAAAGCTGATTCTAGATGCTCAGGTCCGGTTGTCAGCTAGCTGACTTCATTACAGCATGCTGTCACTGCCAGTGTTCACTGATGTTCCATGCCTATGTATTAATACCTTCAAATCCAATGGGAAGAAATTCTCTGTCCTAATCACTCTAGCAAAAAACAAAACAAAAACAAAACCTACACCTACCAACCCCCCTCCTAAATCAGAGATTTTTATCTTTCAGCCAGTTTTTGAATTTGTGCATTTTTGGAGCCAACCAGAAAAATTTCTTATGTCCAGAACAATGGAATGTATTA
Source organism: Talpa occidentalis (assembly GCF_014898055.3). Lineage (NCBI taxonomy): Eukaryota > Metazoa > Chordata > Mammalia > Eulipotyphla > Talpidae > Talpa > Talpa occidentalis. The sequence goes on along the minus strand of NW_023604836.1, from coordinate 8,667 downwards.
ATTGCATCTGTAGAGGTAGAGAGGAAATTTCCTGACTCTTCTAGGTTCTTCTCAGACTTGTCAAGCAATCAATTTTACATCAGACAGATCAGAAAGAGAAAAGAATAAAATTAACGATATACTTATGGGGAATCCACAACAATGTGTATTCCAAAGACAATGAGGCAAAATGGGTGGTATGTGTCTTGAGCTAAAAAATGAGGAAGGGGCCTAGGACTTCAAGGAAAGAGAAAGGGGACTCACATGATGAAGACCAGATGTTCTGTAATTAGATGCTTGTCCTGCCATATAGATGGGATTTTTTTCTTTGCTTTCTCTGATAGGTTATTTCTGGAAAAAAAAAAAAAAATCCCCATTTTGGAAACTACACACAAATTTTCATTCTTCTATGTAGTTAAGGGATTCCTGAAAGTTTTTTCTGAGCCTGCAGGGACTTGATTGACCTCAGCTTAAAATAATCCACATGCCACAGTGACACCTTTTTGGAAAGTATATTCTAAACATCTTGGAAGGACTTTCTTTCAAGTCATATGCACATCCTGTGAGCCATGCGTGTGTAGGATGAGAGTTGTGAAAGAAGAGGGGGGTTGTGGATAGTCTTGTTTCACCCCCAAGCCAGCTGGAATAGGAGAAAAGAAAGGCCCTTGGAAGGAAATCTACATGCTTATTGTAGAAAACAGTGGGATGGATACTGTGTAGGCAAAATGACATGTCTAATTCAACAGTCAAAACAATTTAGAAAGGCACATTCACTAGAATCTTCAAATGAACTCATTTAACATACAAGGTATACCCATGGAAACAATAGAAGATATCCTCAAGTCTGTTTATTTGCCTGAGGTACTAGTTTAAAGTAGAATTCATTAGCAGGCTGAACTAGCAAGTGTTCTTCAGTAAAAACAATCTAATCAACACATTTAAAATAAAAACTTGAAATGTTTGCCAACACTTAAAGTTTTCACATTTTCTCAAATGACAAAAGAAATTCTTATTACGTCATATTCCCCCAGCCTGTTGGATTAAACAAAATGTATGGCAGCTCTTCTAAGCACAATGTGGCTGTGAGGTTCAAGTGAGTATAAAAGGTATGGTAGAACTAACAGGTTCAACCTGACTGTTAACTCTGTCACTTCTCTTTAGGCATATTTCTTTTAATTTATACTGGAGACCATTTACTTCTGGTCAACAGACTATAATACTGAAAGAAACTGTTGTCACGCTTCAATATAAATAGGACAATGAATAAACAGGACAATGAATAAGAAGAGTTGTATCAATGTCAATTTCCTGCTTGTGATAAAATTGTACTGTAAGACGTTACTATTGGGGGAACCATATGTCCTGAATGAACTCCACCCATTGACATTTTACACACTCTATTCCCAACTGTATGCCAGAGTTCCCAGGTGCCGAGAACTACCACTCCTATCATGGGAGTCTGCCAGGATGTTTGTCTTCCTAGAGGGGAGATTGCTGGGAACTAAGGGTGGAGTTAAGCCTCTGTGCTTGCTTGTTATGAAGCCAAAGGCAAATGTGGACGTGTGCACTCCTGATTTTGCATGTCTTCAGTGTGTTCCCCCACCCCTCCCAGCTCAGACAGCATTATGGGTAGGACATACTGAATTGTCTCTCCTCTTCTCATTTCCCTTGTAAATAAACCCTTTATTAACTTTTCCATGTGTTTCTGCCCTTGAGTCTTGTCCTGAGTTTTTTGTTTTGTTTTTTTTTAAAGATTTATTTATTTATATAAGAACGGGGTACAAGCCAGATGCGCAGAAGGGTGACAGGACTCACCAGAAAAAGAGCAGCGAACAGTACAGGTAGACTGCTGAGGGGAGCAGCTGGCGAGACAGGAGAGGTCTGCCGCACCATGTGGGATTCTCACTGACGGACCGGGATCGAACCCACGCTGCAGAGGCTGCGGTCAGCTTCAGAGTGCTGCATTCAACCGCCTGTGCCACCAGGAAAGCCCTGTCCTGAGTTTTTAAGTAAGCAGGTGAGGTTTCACCCTTAGACCTTTCCGTTTCCTTTTGGGGTTTCCTGTGACATTAACGTTGGGAGTAAAGTGGTGGAGTGGACACTCTTTGGTCCCTCTGTATGTGTGTTTTTTGTTTTTTACAAAAAAATGTGTGGGCATCTACTGTTATCTCAATATTTATTAAAAATAGCTTAAGACCAACAAACGAAAAATCAACACAATGAAAAAAATAATATTAAACTTGGCATAGTGATGATGACAATATCCTGTGTCATCTTAATCGAAGCAAATATTTGAAGTATTTTTTTCCAAATAATGATGTAAGAATACGGACTGGACTTAGTTGTGGAGTTCTGAAGAGCTCTGAAACAAGTTCTGTATGTATTCACTCAACAAATATTTTTCAATTGAGGTAAAATTCATATAAAATTAATCTTTTTAAAACAAAATTGACCATTCTAAAGTGAGCAATTCTACTGTGTTTAATACATTTGTAACATGCGCCTGGCATCTCTTATCCAGTACAACAATTTTCATCACCCGAAAATAAAATAAAAACGCTTTACCCGTTAAACAATTACTTTCTGTCTCTCCTCTCTCCCCTATTTCTTCTAACTTCTGGCACTCACCTGCTCTGGTAACCAAAGCTATCTCTATAGCTTTACCTGTTCTGGATGTTTCATATAAATGGAATCATGTAATATATGAAATTTAGTGTTGGACTTCTTTTACTTAGCATAGTGTTTTGCTAAGGAAAGTGTTCCACATGCTGTCGCTATATTAATATCTCACTCTATATGGCTGAACAATGTTCTGTTGTATGTATTATAGCATATTGTGTTTACCATTATCAGTTGATGGGCATTGGTTCTTTCTACCTTTTGTTCACTGTGAATAGTGCTTCTATAACATTTGTATATAAGTATGTGTTTGTGTATCTGCTTTTAATTCTTTTGGTATATACCTGCAGGGAAATTGCTGGATCATATGGTAATCCTATTATTAGCTTAACAAATATTTATTGAGTAGCAACTTTATTTCTTGTAAGTGTTCTAAGTGCTGACAACACAATATTGAACCAAAGAGATGAGATCCTTGCTTTCCTGGGGCTTAGCTGTTAACAGCAAAGATACAATAAACAAGCAGGAGGGGTACATAACTTGTGGTTGTCAAAGTGAAGAAATTTGCTCCTGTCCCTCTGGGTTCTTCTTGGACTGGTCAAGCCATCAAATTAACATTTGACAGATTAGTGGAAGAAAAGGACAAATTTATTTATTTATTTTAAAGAGTCATTTATTTCTTTATTTTTTAAAGATTTATTTATTTTTATTTTTTAATTTTTATTTATTTATTTTTTAAGGATTTATTTATTTATTTATACAAACACTGGGTACATTCAGAAGCACGGGAGGGTGAGAGAATTCACCAGAGCCAGAGCGGGGAGCAGAACAGGCAGAGTGACTAAGTACGCTGCTGAGGGGAGCAGCGGGCATGGCAGGAGAGGTCTGTGTGCCATGTGGGACCCTCGCTGGTAGCCGGGGATCTAACCTGTGCTTCAGAGGCTGCAGGCAGTTTCATAGCCCAGCGCTCAACTGCTGCACCACCAGGGGAGGCCCAAAGATTTATTTATTTATGCATGCAAGAGTTGGGGTGTAGTCCAGAGGTGTAGGGGTGAGAGGATTCACCAGAGACAGAGTGGGGAGTAGAACAGATAGATCTACTGAAATACACTGCTGAGGGGAGCAGCAGGGAAGACAGGAGAGGTGTGCTGTGCCATGTGGGTTAGCTCCCTGGCTGGGGATCGAACTTGTGCTGCAGTGGCTATGGATTGCTTCATAGTGCTGAGACTTAACCCCTTGCGCCACCAGGGAGGCCCCCCAAAATAACAAATTTAATTGTATATGTATGAGTAATCTATATAGATATGGATTCCAAATACAGTGAGGCAAAATGAGGGTTATTTAACCTGAGCTGAGGAATGGTATAGGGGGATGGTACTTCAGGGAGGCAGAAGAGGGGGGCTCACATGATGAAGACCAGATGCTCTGTAGTTAGGTGTTTGTCCTATCATATAGAAAGTTTTCTCTCATAAGTTATTTCTGGAAAAAAATCCCAAGTCTTGGCATTACCTACAATTTTCACTCTTCTAGAGAATTAAGAGAGTGGTAAGAATTTCTCCTGAGTCTGCAGAGCCTCAGTTGACCTCAGCTTGAAATAATCCACATGCCAGAGTGACACATCTGGGGAAGGCCTATTCTGGACATCTTGGGAAAATCTGTCCTTTTAGGGTGCAAAATGAAAGTGTAGGACTTCTTGGTTTAAAAAAAAATTTCAAGGGACCTTCCTGGTGGTATAGGGGTTAAGTCTCAGCACTATCACACTCTTACCACTGTGGCCTCAGTTCGATCCCCAGCCAGGGAACAAACCCACATATGGTGCAGCAGACCTATCCTGTCTCACCCTCTGCTCCCCTCAGTAGTGTATTTCAGTTGATCTGCCTGTTTTACTCCCTACTCTGTCTCTGGTGAATCCCTTTACCCCCCAACCCCCCACTTCCACACCTCTGACCTATATCCTATTCTTCTATGCACAAATAAATAAGTCCTAAAAAAAAAGTTTCAAGATGGCGACAGCAGGACATAAAGCCCCATGAAGGGCCCTTCTACATATGGGCCCTAAGGGAATACACATCTTTCACCCTCAAAACAATTGGCAGAATAAAACATAATATTGTACTTCCAGATGCCAAACATCCAGGTATACACAGTGGGGAGACATGCTAGAGAACTGCTGAGAATGGGAGAATCTCTTTGCATAGTTGGTTGGGAAAGGCCTTCTGGGCGGTGGTATTTAAGCTGAGACCTGAATAATAAAAAGGAACCAGCTGTATCAATTCTGGGGACAACATAGCCAAACTGAAGAGACAGATTGAGCAGAGTACCCAGGTTTTGAATGCACTTGGTGTAGTTAAGAAGTCAAAACAAAGCAGACAAATAAACAAAAAGCAAGACTAGCGTGGCTAGAACCTGGTTATTTTTAGTCTGTGTTTAAGTATGATTTTTAACACTACATTCCTTGAAGAAGACAGTCAAGTGTTTGTATTTCTAGTGAGTAAAAGTTTGAGCCTGCTCTTTAAAATGAAACCAGAGAATGTTGGTAATTTCAGGTTCTCAAGGAGTAGGACATGGCACTGTGGGGTTTCCCAGATATTTCCCAAGGGGGGCCCAGACTTTGCTTTATGTCTAAAATTTATTTTGCTTCAACTGAGAATACTCAGCATAGTAGGTATGCTGAGCTGAGGGTTGGGTTGCATGTGGTATGTGTGGAGTAAAATTTATCATAAATGATAAGAAACATACCCTAATGTCCATATAGTGCCAAAGATGGTCTTCTGGGACCTGGAAAATGTGGGTTTCTGCAAGCAGAGGAGACTGAACTGAGGCCAAGGGAAGAGAGGCAATTATGTGTGCATTTTCATAGACATCACCAGATAGTGCTAACCTGTAGCTGACACTGCGTTCCCATCACTGCAGACAGCTGTAGTCTTTCTGTCTTTTTAAGCATGCCTTGAAAACTAAAATTCATAAAGTTCTTGGAATTGGAAAAATATGGAAAACACAATTCCAGACAATATTTACAAGGACTGTATAGGTGAGAAAGTCTGGCTGACCTAGCTGTTTACTTTGCAACGGGGGAAGTCCTAGCCCAAGAAGTAGGGTTTATATCCAAGTCAAGACTTATCCAGAGCCAGGGAGGGTGGGCAGTGGGGAGACTTGGTTACTTGGAAGTTTGAGAGCAAAACGCTAGCCTGATGAGGACCCTATTCCAGGTTGAAAACTGTTGACTTTTCATTATATCCTTGTATAGCAGAAAAGGAGTGAGAAAGCTCTCTGGGGTGTCTTATTATAAGGATACTAACCCCATTTATGAGGGTGCCACCCTCACCCTCATGAACTAATTACCTCTCAAAGGCCCTGCCTCCTAGTAGCATCAGGTTGAGTTTGGATTTCAACAAATGAACTTTGGGGAGACACATACATGTGGTCCATTGTCAAATATAGCAGGTTCTGAGATGACTTCGTATTCACTGGAATTCTGTTACTACTAATCAATGAGAACAACATTTGTGAGTGGTTTCAGCTCTGCCAGGGGATCTAGTTACAAGACAACTGTTGGCAGGAAACAGAGTCCCAAATCCTTTTGCCTTGTTTCACAGACTTTGCTGAATCAGCATTCCATTTAAATTGTGCAATATATAACTTTTGTGGTTTTTAAAATACTTATCATCACTTGGCAAACTTCTATTCTTTCAAAGTGAAATACCTAGGGAAATGTTATATCCTCATTTAGAGCTAAATATAACACCTCCAAATGGAAATAGAAATTAGAAAAATTTCTATCTCAGTGCGATTCTGTCTTTCCCCCCTTCTGCTATAATAGTATAAAAAAATTCACTAAAAACCAATCAAGTAAAAAAAATTCCCTAAGTTTATTTTTCCCTGTCTGAGTAAAATTTGAAAGGTAGTCACTTCTTTAGAAGAAAAACTCTAAAAATAATTATTTTGTAGTTATTTTGAACAAAGTACATTTATAATAATTGTAATAATAATGTTCTACAAAAAATTTATTTTTGTATGATTGAAGTTTAACCTGAGTTCAAGACTTATTTCTACTCTATTTTGCCTGTGTATTTTTTTCTGTTATTTATATTCCTCAGATAAGTGAAACCATCTGATACCTTTCACTTTCAAACAATATTTTTTTATTATCCATTTTTTTCTTGGCTCTTCGTGGAATTGAAATAAATTCTGTTTCTATATCAGAGACCATTCACTCAACATGGGAGCAATAGAAATCAAGTGAGGTCTAATAGTCATTTGTTAAAGACAGAAGCAGTAGACATTAGTTAGTCTTTTTGTACATCTTTCATTTCTCCTGGGGAACTTTTCCTCCCTAACTCTACATAACGGAGCCATTAATCAAGGGTACCCATTTCCTTTGCCATGTGGTGGACATGGGACCCAGGCTGGCCAGTGAAAATACTCCATCTCCCTGAATATGGGGATAAGTGGGTATAAGACTTCTGTTCCAAGGACTAGTGGGGACACTTGGAAATAAAGGATCTTTCTCCTTCTAAAATCAGAAGTTTAAAGACTGAATTGGAAGCTTTCTCCATCTAGAGAGACTTTTGTTGAGTGCTGCCAACACGGAGGAACAGAACTAAAAGATGGAGGAAGAACACAAATTCCTGTTGACGTCATTTAAGCACCTGAAATCCTGCAGCACCTGAGTATAGCAAAACCCCTGGGCATCCCAGTTTTATGTTTAAATGTTCTTTTCTGTTTATATTGCTTTGAGGTATAGCTGCCACATTTGAAAATGAAAGTCCGGAGATAATTCTATTAAGAGTCTCCAATGAGGAGGATGAGGTGGCCATCATTATTGTTCAGTACAATCTGATCTTTATTGTTTTCATTTATTACTATAATAACCCTTTAAGGAGAGTAATAGTATCATTGCCATTTCCCAGGAAAACAAACTGAGATACAGAGAGGTTAAGTAACTTCTTAATGACACAAAGGAACTAAATTGTCATTTACATCTTAGTTAGCTCAATGGAAAACCTATACTTTTTAAAAAATATATTTATTTATATACTTTCTTACATCTGTTAATTTTTGGATAGTAATTTATTTCTCCCCTCTGGTGTAGTCCCTGTATTTCTCCCACTGACATGCTTGGCACCTGTGATCCATCACCATAGTCCCTTGAGCTCTTCCCTCCCTTATTTTGACTCCTCTCCCTCCCCTTCCCTGCTGTTTGCCTCAGACCTATGGTCAGCTTGCACATTTTGTTTCTCTCTCTTTTTTTCCTGATACTTTGTTTGGTTTCTCTATATTCCTCATCCTATACTCTTAATAAAATTACTATGTAATTTGTCAACTGGACAAGGATACCTCTATGATGACACTGGAATATTAGGTATAAACCAGGCGATTTGAGGGTTCCAGGCCTCTGAGGACTGTCCCAGATGAGTGAGGGTCACAGGGTTGGTCACCATCTCCCCGTGACTCTTCTGATGCCTGCCTTACTGTTGAGGAATTGGAGATGTAGACAGATTATGAAATTTATCCAGGGGCACATGATACCTCGTTAAAGCTCCATGACTCTGCGGGGAGGAGAAGGATTAGGGAAGGTGATTATCAGGCACAACTGGGTCTAGTCGATGACCCAGTGTGAGGCTTTTCAAGGTTCATTGTCTCCTCATTCACAGATCAATACAAAGGCACAGGAGGCAGAGTTCAGGTTATGACAAAAACCTGTTTCCAATTCCTCAAACTAGAGGGATCTAAAGTACAAAGGTGAACTTATTAAAAGATAATTATTGAGCTGTAAACAACAGAATTAGGAACTTTAAAGAATGTATATGGCAGGCCTACTTGGTGTTGCAGGCGGTTGAGTGCCGCACTGTGAAGCTGTCCACAGCCTCTGCAGCACGGGTTCAATCCCGGCCAGCGGGTGAGAATCCCACATGGAGAAGCAGACCTCTCCTGTCTCGCCCGCTGCTCCCCTCAGCAGTATATTTTGTCAGTCTGCCTGTTCTGCTCCCTGCGCTGTCTCTGGTGAATCCTCTCACCCTCCCGCACATCTGGCCTGTACCCTGGTTCTTGTATAAATAAATAAATCTT